>NC_084597.1:5402665-5518846 GCF_033807715.1 Cololabis saira | reverse complement strand
TTCCCTCCATGGTTCCTGTTGTTGCTCCAGGTTTTGATCCCTGTTTCTATTAATTTTTAATCCTGCCAAGCAGCGCTTTTGGTTTTTGCCCTCCTTTTGTGGAATAAATCCTTGTTTTGTTGCAAACTCCTGCCTCGCTCTCCTGCATCTGGGTCCTCACCTCACCAGCCTGACACAATTGACCCTTTGTCAGCCTTCTGATTGGACCCTGACTGACCAATCAGAAACATCCTTCTCCGTTGCTACATCCGGTTTATCCGGTTGGACCAAACAGCCGTGTCTCTCGTTCACATCAATGGAAAAAGCCTAGTTTTTTACTGTGTTGTATCAAATTGTATATCACTGGATTATTTTATAAAACTTTGCGTTAGTAAAAGAAACATTTGTAGTCTCGTGAGGGTGCAGCATATTTTTATAAACAAAGTCGGGTCGGCTACAGGCTACAACCCATAGCTACAACCACGAAAGCTTTTATTTATTAGGGCCCAAGCACTGACAGTGCGAAGGCCCTATTGTATCTGTAGGAATTTTTATTTTCCTCGTTTTTCTTCTGACGAAATGAGGGCCTTTTTGCCCCCCTAAACGCCCCCCAAAAGTCACCAAATTTTGCATGCAAGCCAGGCCTGGCGAAAAAGTTTAAAGTTTTTCTCACTGTTTCAGGCCTTTGTGTAGTTGCATTCTTTTCAGCTTGCTGTCCACCAGCCGAGTGATGGATCAGCTGTTTTGTTTGGTTAGAGCGTGAAAAAGTATGGATGTGCTGCCCTTCTATAGAATCTGTAGATGTTGTAGATGTTGTGCTTTTTGTCCATGTAGACTTGCTGTAGTTTCTTGTCTACTGAAGAAAGCCGTTAATCAAAGCAAAGTTATTTTTCCCTAAACTTGTTTTTTCTCTGCTGAACCCTAAAGAGCATATGTCTGTGAGTAATACTTACCTTTTGTGTTAAACTTACCTCTGATGGGGTTCGGAAATAGATGATAGCAGGGGCGATTTTAGCATCAGAGCTTTGGGGGGGCTCAGCCTCCCAAAAGTTCATGGACCACAGAACCCCTAGGGGGGTCCGGGGTCATGCCCCCCCAGAAGAAAGATTTGTAGATTTTAAGTAAAAATGGATCAATCTGGTGCACTTTGAGGTCAAAATGAAGAGACTAGATCTATGAAGATCCATACACATCAATATCTTCTTTACTGTTCTGTGGTTTTACAGCGATGAAAAAATAATTGTTTCCCTATATATATTCTGCATACAGGTTATGGTAGAATTTTGCTTGCATAAATAATACCAAAATCACTTCAGGGGAGACTCAAGTAAAGTAACATTTTGCTTTTTAGGCAAAACAAACGTAAAATTAAACTTCCTAAATTATTGGCTGGAATAATATTCCGACAAGATAATAATATACTGTAAGCTAAAGGAGGAGTTTGCAGTCAACTAGTTGAAATTATATGTGGCAGTAATATTTGTGGGGGGTCAAAATCTATTTAGGGTGTACCTACTACCACAAATAGATCAGTGTATTGGAAACACTGACTATTCAATTGTGTGACTAGAAAGACACCAATAAATCTGAGAAAATGTACTTTAAGACTTAATTGTCTTGGAAACGAACATTTGAAAATCACATTGTATTATTTAGTTAGGCTACTTAAGGCCATTTCATCACACATTCATGCAAATTGTCTCTTTTTGGATTCACTAAAACTCTTGTGTGTGAATCAGCTTATATAGCAATCAATCATACACATTTTCTACAAATCTGACTGGTTAGTAGTTGGTAGGCTTCAAAATAGGGAAAGAAAGAAAGAAAGAAAGAAAGAAGAAAGAAAGAAAGAAAGAAAGAAAGAAAGAAAGAAAGAAAGAAAGAAAGAAAGAAAGAAAGAAAGAAAGAAAGAAAGAAAGAAAGAAAGAAAGAAAGAAAAAAAAAATGTGTCTCTATTTTTTTGGGGGGGCTGAGACTTCTTTTGGGGGGGCTCAAGCCCCCCCCAAAAGGGCCTATTGGCGCCCCTGGATGATAGTTTGGGAGGAAAACTTAAAAAACGGGAGCAATGCTAACGCGTTAGCATGTCAATGGGATTTTCCATGTTACGTTAGCATTAAGCTAACCGCTAAGTTGTTCATAGCGGTTTTTCAGTTATAATCAGTTATAATCAGTTATAATTTCAGTAAATGTGTATTTCTGCTGTACATAATAATTCATGACATAGCATGTGTTGATGTTTAAGAAAGGGTCAAATACAATACAGATTGTAACACTTTATTTTTCTTACTTTTCTGTATTGCAGTTTCAGAGTAGGGATGGTCGGTATGGACTAAAACATTTATCACGATCATTTCTGGCATTTATCCCGATAACGATAAAAATGACGATAAAAAGAAATACCAATTCAACTCCACCTTTGTAACTATAAATCTATCACCACATTCAAAACACTGCTCTAAAAGAATACTAAATACTACTAAACTACACCAATTAAATGAGTAACACCTGTACTGCAAAACTGGAAATGACTCAGATCCGCCATAAACACAAAAACCTCATCAAGGGGAATTTATCCTTCTTTCTTTCTTTCTTTTCTTTCTTTCTTTCTTTCTTTCTTTCTTTCTTTCTTTCTTTCTTTCTTTCTTTCTTTCTTTCTTTCTTTCTTTCTTTCTTTCTTTCTTTCTTTCTTTCTTTCTTTCTTTCTTTCTTTCTGGCTCATTTCCTTCCTTCCTTCCTTCCTTCCTTCCTTCCTTCCTTCCTTCCTTCCTTCCTTCCTTCCTTCCTTCCTTCCTTCCTTCCTTCCTTCCTTCCTTCCTTCCTTCCTTCCTTCCTTCCTTCCTTCCTTCACGTACGTTGTGCGTGGATTTAACACAGAACTATAAATCAGTTTTACACAAAAATGTCATCAATGGAAATTTATCGTTTTTACCGCGAGATACAAATTCTTACCGTGGGGAATTGTTTTGACGGTTTATCGTGAACGGTAAAATATCACCCATTCCTATTTCACAGTGTTTCTGACAGTAAACATCCTAAACGTCCATGCTGTCTCCTGGATGTTTATTAAAGAACCTGTTTAGCTATCTGCAAAGCTAGGAATCATCTCTACGTCCTAGTAAGGGCAGAATAATGGATATTTTATCTTTTTGAACCTTCATTTAATGAGGTGAAGTGTATTTGTTAAATATTTGGTTTTGTCTGGTTTGAAGCCAATGTTAATTTAAACTGATATGTTCATTGTTACTACTACTACTGATGAGCCTAGGTTATTATTACTGTTCATTCATTGACTTTTAAAAGTACAAATAAATTCCCCACGGTAAGAATTTGTCATCTCGTGGTAAAAACGATAAATTGAGGAAATAAGAAAGAAAGAAAGAAAGAAAGAAAGAAAGAAAGAAAGAAAGAAAGAAAGAAAGAAAGAAAGAAAGAAAGAAAGAAAGAAAGAAATGAGCCTGAAAGAAAGAAAGAAAGAAATATTAGGAGATTATTAGGAGGAGATATTAGGAGGCAGCACCAGACACAAGGTGGTTATTATGGGATGTTGGATGGGTGGGACGGATGATATGGACAGTATACCAGAGGTGTCAAGTAACAAAGTACAAATACTTCGTTACCTTACTTAAGTAGAAATCTTGGTTATCTATACTTCACTGGAGTAATTATTTTTCAGACGACTTTTTACTTTTTACTCCTTACATTTTCCACACAATTATCTGTACTTTTTACTCCTTACATTTTAAAAACAGCCTCGTTACTCTATTTCATTTCGGCCTTTAATAAAAACTATCCAGTTAAATTGCTCCATCAGGATAGAGTGAATTTGGTTGTGGTTGTTTCAGATGTTCTTGTCCAGTTTTGTTCTTACATCCGTTCCCTCAGATTCCTGCAACTAAACTTGGATGTACATTCCAATAAAGGTTAGGATAAATGATAACATGCCTCTGAAGTTTGACTTTTTGCACCATTACAATACTTATAGGCAACTAGTCATCATATCTGCTGCTCTCTGAAACACATGTTAATGCTCAATAGTACACATATATGCTTCTTTAATATATTTGCATTATACTAAGATGCATTCATTTTCAATGGCTTTTGTCCTTATTGGCTTTTTTCCCCTTTACATTACTTTTACTTTTATACTTTAAGTAGTTTTGAAACCAGTACTTTTATACTTTTACTTGAGTAAAAAACTTGAGTTGATACTTCAACTTCTACAGGAGTATTTTTAAACTCTAGTATCTATACTTCTACCTGAGTAATGGATGTGAATACTTTTGACACCTCTGCAGTACACCCACTAGAAAACAATAGACTACACCACTGCTTGAAACCACACTGTTTGAACACGGCTGCTGTCAGAGTCAGGGCTGAAGGGGCCACATTTCAGTGTTATGTTTGTAATTAAAAGAAAATTGTGTTTTTGCATTCCCTCAAGCTTGAGAAAAGTGCTTAAATATAAACAGTTAGGGATATGTGAAGACAGCCTTCCCATAATGGCAAGGCACTGGTGCTGGGACTAAGCCCCAAAGAGCAGCACCCGCATTAAACGCTCAGTTAAATACATTAAGACATTATAATGTGGCAAGTGGGAGTACAGTATATCAACCATTACATAATTAGTCTAAAAGTTACTTATTTTCAAACTATCATGATGCTGGAGCTGCTTTCTAAATGTATAAAGCACTTTGTACAATTTGTTCACTTCTTGAGATGTTTGGCTTTCTATGTTATAGTAAAAAAAAGGAAAGAAAAACAATTCACATTTTCTTTTACCAGTTGAAATAAACCAAAACTTACATTATTTTATTACATAATACAACATCACAGCGTCAGCAATTTCATCCTAACACAGAATGATCTATTATCCCAATGCTGAATGAGTAGAAACAGTCTTTTGTAGTTTTCTGCAAACTCACGCCCCCGATCTACAGAAACATTTGGAAATTAAGATTTCAAACTCAATCAATGCAACAACAGTCGGCTAACATCAAACAATATACATAAATAAATATAAATACATTCGCTTTTAGACAAATAATTAATAATAGAATAGAATAGTGTGTCCGTCTGTGAATGTTTGCAGACGAGCTGACGTTAACTTCACATGCTTTGCAATGCTAGAAAAGACACTTGAACATAAAAGCTTATTCATAGGGCTGGGGATCGATTCGAATATCAAGAATCGATTCGATTCCGATTCTTAAGATTCAGAATCGATTATCAAGATTTGATTCGATCCAATTCGATTCCGATTGATGATATTGATTTGGGTTACTGTTAATAAAACAGTTTTTTCAGCTGTTGCATGAATTATATGACTGCAGTTCTGCAGCATATTAATACTAGTATTATATTGAGATTCAGCTAATGATGCTGTAAGGACCAATCAGCTCCCAGAATGCTGATAGAACTGCTTTCAAAAACATCATGTGGGTCAGAATTACCAAACAGATCCAGGGAGGAAACAGAGACGGATGAAATCGGTTTTATTTTTTCCCCATTTATTAGAATTTGGTTTTTAACATTTATGCAAATGTAACCCCAAGACAGTATATAAAGCAAAGAAATGTAGACAATTTATGCAATTATAACTGAAAACTTTATTTGTTTTCATACCTTTAAACATATTTAAAGGCAAAAACATGGCACGAGTTATTCCCGTGTCCAAGAAAATATTTCTTTTTTTGGGCATAAACAAAAAAGTACCAAAGGTTGTAATGTAATGATGAAAAAAGTAAATCATTTTTTTTTATTTTTTTTTTAAATCGATCTTTAGACATATGAATCGATTTTTAGGAATTAATATGAGGATCGATTTAAAATTGGAGAATCAATCTTTTCAACACAGGCCTACTCATTCATTTCAGTTCAATTCACTTCTGGTCAATTCAATTCCCCACTAAACTATTTCTCAGCCCCCCATTAACAAGACTGCGTCCTGCATCAGCCCTGAGTGTTTCCAGTGCTGGTAATCCGGAAAAAAACGTTAATACTGGTGTTTATTCTAGCCTTTCATGAAACATCCCTATTACTGTGTTATCTCTTCATTTCTGCGTTAAGGACATGATGACCTGACTTTTGTCGGTATGTGCCAGCTGTCTCCGTCTCCGCTAGACATTAAGCAGTATCACATTTGCTTAAGAGCCTAACCAGAATGTGCTAACTGCTGTGAAAATGAATGAAAACAATTCTCCAGTTGTAATGGATCTCAGTGCCGGCTCTCTGAAAGACCCCCTTAAATGATCGAGCCTTTTAGTGAAATCAGATTTAGTCCTAATTGGATGACGGGAGCAGTGTGGACTCCCTCAGGACAGTGATGCACATATGATGGCTGGATGAAATAACAAAAGCACATTAGGGTATACGACAGCAAACAATAACGTTCCACATACGGGCGTGGTGAAACTTAAATTCTTCAAATTGTACTGTATTAAGGTGATCTTGATACAATATTGGTAGGTTATGAGGAGAAAATACCACTGCAATTTGTTCTGCAGTCAGCGTTGCTGTGGCTCTATCGCACCATTTATCTCTGCCCGTATTCTCGTTTGACATTTGACACATTTTGTAACACCCAGTGGTCTGACAACAGGATGGAAGGAAAATAAAATGTATAATGCAATTTCATTCCAATTAGACCCTTAAACAACCTTGTCTGCCAGAAATTAAAATGTTTTTTTAATTTTTTGGGGGGCAATCAGAATGACCTGGGGTGCTCCAAATGGATCGTTATCATACAAAGTACAGATTCAGTTTTTAAGGTTAGCAACAGTAGCGAAGATTAAAGGCAATACATTGGGTCCTAAAATGGCAACAAATGGCGGCAGATTTTTCCTTTTCAGTATGGAAGATTTGTACGTAGCCTGTAAGAGCTCAAGTGAAGAAAAAAAAGTAACTTCGTGGCCACGTTAAAGTTAATCAAGAGCATGTTATGTGTCATCGTGAGCACAATTTATTAAAGCGTGGGTACGATTAACAAAGCGTGCGCACATTTTGGAAAATTGTGCGCACAATATATCATAAAATCATGAGTACAATTTACTTACCCTTGATCAAAATTTAATAAAAGTGCGCACGTTATATTCAATCGTGCTGTAATGCGTCCCTTATCAGCCATAAGGGCATTAAGATCCTTTATACATGGATCTCCTAAGAATTTACCATGGGTTAGGCATGGCGCAAAAAGAAATGCTGGCAACTCCAGCCACCCAACATGGTATAGTGATCAGTCTAGCCACTTTAAAAAGAATGCTTAGAGCAAGTAATCTCCGCCATCGGAATTATGATGATCTAGGTCTCATCATTGATTTTATTTTGGGCCAACTCCAAGGCCCAGGAAGACTCCATGGGTATCGTTGGATGCCTTTGTTCGTCCAGTGCTGTTCAGTGAAAATGAATCGATCTGATCTGTGTCTGGCGTGGGAAGCACCGAAAGAAAGTTTACAATTAACTAAAGCGAGCACTCAATTAAGGAAAACGAGAGCTCGTTTAACCAAATCGTGCGCACAATTTAGTAAAAAAAATGTGCACACGTTTTATTAACTCGTGTGTACGATTGATTAAATCGTGTTCATGATTTAATAACTCGTGTGCACGTTATATTAACTCGTGCGCACAATTTAATTAAACGTGCACACGAGTTAATAGAACGTGCACACGAGTTGATAAAAAGTGCACACGAGTTAATTAAATCTGCTCACGTTTTATTAAATCGCGCGAACGAGTTAATAAAATGTGCGCTTGATTCTGTCAACATTAAAAATATATTGCATGATCCTTCACAGGCTCCGTAGATTTGTACAGTAAGGCAATAAATAATGTTTTGATACTGTGTTACTTTGTTTATTATTATATATTTTCAATTGCAAATTTTACATAAACACGATGTAAAGGTGGCCCCAAGACACTATTGCCTTAAAAGGTATTAAAAGGCTGACTCAGATTTTGATATAATTTAAATTTAAAACAATTAAAGGTTGGGTTGGAGATTGATTTTGAAGATGTTGTTGACGTTGGGCACTCTTCAAGCCTTCACTGGCATTTCCCCTGCTAATGTTTTCCTTTTTGCACAGTTTTTGTTAGCAACAATGTTGTGCCACACAGAGGGGGTGCTATTCAGTTATCAAAAGAGTTATTAATGACTGTCGAAAGACAGTCCTTAATAATTATTGAAATAGATTATTTATCAAATTGAATTATTCAAATGACTTAATCAAAACGGGGCACCACCTGATGTAATAAGTTTCTTGGAGTGGTTATTGATCATAAGCTGTGCTGGAAGCTTCACGTCAACTTCTTAAAAAACAAAATATCAAAAACCATTGCAATTCTATATAAATGTAAAAATATTCTAACATTAAACTCACTAAAACTGTATCAATCTTTAATAAAACCATATATAACATACTGTATAGAAGTACACACATTTAAGACAATCACGAAACCAATATTTTTACTCAAAAAAAAAGCAATGCGACTCATAAACAAAGTTGGATACAAGCGCGTAACCAATTAATTATTTATAGATTCAAATGAGCTTAAATTCAATGAACTGGTGGATTTCAAAACTGCACAGATTATGTTCAAAATCAACAATAACATGCTGCCAGACTGTATCCAAAATATGTTCAATTTACAGTAAGACAAAGCCATTAAAACCTCAGAGGGGAGAGAGATACAGGAAATCAACAATCAGAACCAACACCAAACTGAGATGCTACAGTGGCAGCGGTGGATGTTTGGAATAAATTAGAATAAATTAGATATAGATTTGAAATTATGTAGAACTTTAACTTTATTTAAAAAAAACATTGAAAAGAAGGATGATTTCCTTATATTAAATTAATGAGTGGTGATGCTTGCTATGTTGATTTGGGTATTCATTTAATTGGTGATTTGATTTGATTTTTTAAGGATGAAGGAAACATGTAGACTGCACCTTTATTTTAAAAATCTTTTTTATTTCTTGAGGAATTTTTGTTATCCCCACAGAGGCAATTTGTTTTACTGGCAGTCTTTCTCTTACATTAATTTAATTAATCTTTTTGAGGGTAGGCAAATAATAAGCTTTGCTTCAGCCTACACCTTTTTTGGTCTAGATATTATTTGTTTATTTGTATATTGGAAACTTTTATGTAATATTTTCTTTGAACAGTGTATTCGTTTTCTTGTTGTCATTTTTATTCTTTGTTTTTTTTTTTGTGTCATGACCGAAAATAAACTAAACTAAAATCAAAAAAAAAAACTAATCAGGAAAATGATAACTAAACAGCAAAAATCAGTCTCAAGGTAGATTATTCTTTAGAATAATAGTTGAAGGAAGAAGATCGAACACAAACCAGGCAAACCAGCATTTGTAACAAATATATGCAAAATAAACACAAACAACTTCTCTCATTCAAATTAATCAGAATTTATTTACTTAAGTATCAAGAAGATGGTAAGACGACACTTCGGATAAATTCTGATGCCTAAACTACACATAAAAACAACAACTAACTAACAGTAACACAAAACTTCAGATTACATAGGAGTGTGTGTGTGTGTGTGTGTGTGTGTGTGTGTGTGTGTGTGTCTCAGAACAACGTCACGTCACGTGGACCTATAGCCAAGATGGTTACGTGAACCAAAAAGAAAATGGCGGACACATTATTTAGAGCAGTGTTTCCCAACCTGGGGTCCGGCGCCAGAGATCTGTAGGGTGGGCCCGAAACTTTGTCTGCTTTGAAATTATGCAGTTGTAAAAATTATATTTGCAAATGAGTCATTCATAAGACATTGTTTATGAATGTCTTGAATATCTTTTGTTTTTTTTACACTGGTGACAAACACAGGAAATGATTTAATTCCTTATTATTATTATATCATTACTCAACATTTAATCTACTCAGACAGGTTGTTAAAGAAAAATGTTTAAAAAAATGTTGGTCTCATATTAAATGAGAAATTTTTCAGAAATATTTTTACTTCCTTTTATGTCCTTTTGTGCATATTTTATACATTGGTGACATTGGAGAAAAACAAAGTCATGTGTATACAGAGTAAACCAAAGAGAAATGTATCAAAAAAACATAATTAATGTTCATTTTTCCAATTAAAGACTATTTTGGTGCTGGTACGTACGGGTCAGGGGGCCCGGCTGGTCTTCGACACAAATAGGGGGGGAACAAGGAAAAAAGGTTGGGAACCACTGATTTAGACCACAAATAACTGGCGAAACGGCACCACGCGATTTCTAACAAAGAAAGGGGAGGCCTCGTGGTCTAATTACTAACGTGTCCATGTGGTTTGTGAAAAGGAAGGGAAACAAAGGACGGTCACCTTAAGATACACACGTAACTGCCGCCGGGCGGTGGAAGAAGCCGTCGGCGCACCACAGTAATACACAAAGCAAAATAACAGTAAACACAACTCAACGTTAACCGCTTTAAACTAATTAATTGCCCAGGCTCAAGCCTCATCGGGCTACAGAATAGACTTTTATTTTGACGAAACCCCCCAAAAACTGAGTTTGAAGACATCAAATCTGGCTACAGCAGGGGTCGGCAACCCGCGGCTCCAGAGCCGCATGCGGCTCTTTAGCGCCGCCCTAGTGGCTCCTGGAGCTTTTTCAAAAATGTTTGACCTTTTTTTTTCTTTTTTTTTTCCTTTTTTTCTTCTTTTTTTCTCTTTTTTTCCTTTTTTTCCCTTTTTTCTCTCAATTTCGAGAGACAATTTCGACTTTTTTTCTCGAAGTGCATAATGAAAAGCCTATACAAGACTTCATTTTTTGCGGCTCTAGACATATTTGTTTTTTGTGCTTTTGGTCTTTCAACATTTTGGGTTGCCGACCCCTGGGCTACAGAATAGACTTTTATTTTGACGAAACCCCTCACAAAGTGGAGAGTCCACCTTGAGTTTGAACACATCAATTTGTTTTTGCTGTAATTCTTTTAAATACTGTTAGCAACAAATTAATTAAATACACTCACATCAAACCATGATTGGGCTCTAAAAACACTGTCCAATTTATCTTTTTGTAACCCAAAGTAATTAGACCGTGGTTTGTCTGTCAAACTCTCTTTCTTCAGTAAAGAGTCATCGCACATTTGTGTGCTTTAGAAGTGTGGCTTCAGATCTGAAGAAAGGGTATTGTGCTTTTTTATTGCGTATTTTCAAAATCTCGCTGACATCTTTTCTCCAACCTTTTAAGGGACGTTCAACATTTTCCAGTTTTAGAGCTGTTTTGACCCCTACTGTGACACATAGCGCTGAGCTCTGAAACTGATTCATCTCAAAGTCTTATTCTACACCACGGTTTGTTCTGACACCGAGCAAAGCATGTATGGAACTTATAGCTCGGAAAACTTAGCTGCACAATATAGGCAGTCTGTTGTGTGTTTGTTTCAGTAGACGCCAGCATCTATCAAGGCACAGAAGACAAAATAGAGGGAAAAGCTGATACTGGAATTGTATGAACTGCATGAAACAACTTTAGGTGATTTCTCTCGTCTCCACAGGACGACTCCGCGGAGGCAAATAACAGTTCTGCAAAGTAGATTGGCACATTCAGGGCGCTCTTCATGCCTTCGCTGGCATGTCTACTGCTAATGTTTTCCTTTTTAATGTTTTTCCATTTTCCTATGCACAGTTTTTGTTAGCAACAATACAGGAACTCCCTGACTGTCTACAACAGGGGTGTCAAATGTGCAGCCCGAGAGAAGTTTCCAACGCAAAAAACCAAAATGTTAATTCAGTAAAAAGGAAGGCATAAATAATTGCCATGAATCGCAGCATATCCGATAATATATTTCTTCTACAAATCCATCATTATTCCACAAAGAGAGCAGTTTTCGACATTTTTTTAGTTTTCTAGAATGCATTTGCCGATTTTATTTCTTTGTAGACGGTCGTTTATTTTTATTAACTGACTACTATTATATATTTTTGCAGGAAAAATATCACTGCTAAAAAAGATGATAGAAGTTATTTATTCGGAGAATTTCAGTTTTGAATACGAGGATAGTGACAAAGTAAAACAGTTAAAAAAGAAGTGCTGACTTTTTCGGCACACTGGCGTAAATATCCGCGCCAATTTTTAAAAATAAATACATTTAATTGTACTGGAAAAATCTCTAAATCACAAAGAAACACTCTCGGATGTAATAAGAAAGATTTTGCTTTTAATATTTCCAATAAAAAAGTGAAATATAAAAAAAAACATACTTGTTTCTGTTTATATTTGTAAAATGATATTAAAAGTATCTTACATAATTTGAAAAAAAATGTGAAATTTCAAGAAAAGATCCTGAAGAAATATATTTGACATAATTAGAGTGTAAACAAAGCGCATATTTCCTTTAAAATTAACTAAACTGATATTGGATTAGATAACAATAGTAAAAAAAAAAGAATTAGAAAACATTTTTTTCGCAAAGTTTTTGTTATTTTGAGCGTGCGAGAAAAAAATTGGCAAATGAGTTTGACACCCCTGGTCTACAACAAAATGACAAAGTTGAACGTTTTGAAAAACTCTTCCTATATTTTCTCTGTACTCAATGACTCAGAAAACCAGCCCACTGAACCTCACAGAGAACACACTGCATGTCACATTAAGTTTGAAAGGGTCAGTAGTCAGCTAGAAAAACACAAACAAACACAACCCTAGTGCGAATGCTCTGTTAGAGCAAACATCTGATGAAAGAGCGAACACTGGCAACTGAACCTCAGTTTTTGCTCCAAACAAGTGGTTTGAGGGGGTTCAAACAACTCTGGTGCTGATAATATGGAAGATTAATAGAGCGAGGATGGAAAACAAACATAGGCAGTATTTTATTTTTGATTTCAAACTTACCTTGTTCTTCAAAAGATGACCGCTGCTATATGTTGCTCATTACAGCCCAGTCGAGGCATCAGAAGCTGCAAAAGCTGCAGTTCCCTGCAGCTTTTCTTCTTCAGTGTGTGCAACACAACACCTCCTGGCACTGCTCTGATTCCTCAGTACATTTTCTAAGACTTTTTTTTTCTAACATCTCAGCCCTTAAAAAAAAATAAAAAAAACATAACAGCAAAAAAAACAAACAAAAAAACACTATAAATATAGTGGCTTACTTAAATCCAACGAGGGTATTTGTCCAAACTTTGCAAACAACCTGTAAGTTACAGGTTCAACAGAATATAAGACAGACACGCTGTGTAACTGTGTGATCATTTCTCTGTCTTTTGTTCTTCATCTTCTTATTTCATTTAAGAAAAAAAAATGTCACCAAAACTTACTCTTCAATCTGGACAAAAGAAATAAAAATTGTGATAAGCCCAGTGGCGTTAATTTGGTGGAAGCTAAGGTATGGCAAGGTTACGAGTCACAGAACTTAACTAGAGTATCAATCAACACGTCCAGCAAATACTCATCACAGAAGTCTATGTAGCTGATCTGTGTGGTCAAGAAAATTGGAACTTTTTCAAATGCAGTCTCGCTCACTGCAAAAACTCAAAATCTTACCAGGAATATTTGTCTTATTTCTAGTTAAAATGTCTCATTTTTAGTCAAAATATCTCATTACACTTAAAACAAGAGTCATTACCAGAAAAATAACTTGTTATTTGACCATTTTCACCTGTTTCAAGTAAATTTTCACTTGAAATAAGTAGAAAAATCTGCCAGTGGGACAAGATTTATCTTCTCATTACAAGCAAAACGATCTTGTTCCATTGGCAGATTTTTCTACTTATTTTAAGCGAAAATCTACTTGAAACAGGTGAAAATTGTTGTTTTTGAGTCTTGTCTTAAATGTAATGAGATTTAAAAAAAAAAAAATTGGACTAAAAATTTGACATTTTAACTAGAAATAAGACAAATATTCTTGTTAAGATTTTGAGTTTTTGCAGTGTATAATACCTAGTGAAATCGATCATGTTGTTCTTATTTGCATTTGTAGTTATTCCATAAATGAATTTAAAAAAACAAACATTTACATTTAACCCTTGAAGCAAAGGTGTGGTGGCTGCCATACCTTGCTATACCCAATTGACGCCCCTGGATAAGCCCTTATAAGCAAGAATATCCAATTCCAATCCAATCCAATTTTATTTGTTAAGCGCGTTTAAAACAACCACAGCTGACCAAAGTGCTGTACAGAATAAATAACAAGACAAAACAGCTCAAGACATAAAATGTTAAATAAAATAAATTAAAAGACATAAAACAAAGGTAACAGTCATACCATCAATTAATAAAATAGGATAAAATAAAAGATAAAAGAATAAAATAAAGAATAAAAGGATAAAATAAATGTGACTAATACTTTTAAATTCCTGCCAAACTCATTGTCCGTTAGATATTTTGATTCATGCGTATCTTATGACTTTACAAATTCAAGCATTCAACTAGAATACACTGTTGACATATACAAGTAAAACTTTCCCGGCAGCAGAGCCTTGCAAATTGAATAGTCAAATGAAATATACCCATCATCAACATTAATAATTACAAAAATGCTTCCCTGCTCATTTTTTATAATTTATTTAGGATAAAATTGGTATTTACATTCTAAAAAGGGATTGTGAATGAATCAAATCAAATAAAAGGTGTTCACTCCATTAGTAAGCCAATAATCATTCTTTTTCCCCCCTTTCTTTTGTCAGACAGAACTGGCGAGGTCTCTTAATTAACCTGAGCTCAAATGGATTCTGAGTGAAATACAAGAACTATTAGGAGCCTCAGTTTTCACTCAGAGGACTAACCACCGGAGCTCTTTAAAGTGTCCCCATCTGAAAAATGCCCTGCTGGTTTCCCAGAAGGAATATTCAGACTATGTAGGCGATCATGATCTTCAAACAGGAACGCAGACAGAAGCAGTGGGCCGTTGGTTCCCCATGATGTCTTATATGGGCAAACAGCAAAAAGGGGGGAAAAAAGAGCACTCTCTTCAGAAAGAAGCCACGGATATTAAATAGCACTTATTTCACACAGGTACAAAACCAACGAGGCATCATTAAATCATATCATTAATTCCTTTTGTCAGTATAAGATATTGGTGATGTGGGGATAGATAAACCATTTGACTGTCTAGAAAATGATAGATGAATTTATTAACTGACTCTTGAGCATTTCTTTGGGGATTCAATACCGTTTCTGCTGATGGCATAGTTAAAGGAGCCGTATGTAAGAGCAATAATAAAACAAATCATAAAATGACCCCGATATGTCAACAGACATTTAAAAATCATGTTCATTTCAAATACTTATGTCACTGACAACAGCACTCAAGCCAGGATATTCCAGTTTAAAAAGAGGAGTTGCAGCCCTCAAGTGATGTTGATGTTGTCATTTTTTGTTTTGGCCTGAAGCTCCACCCTCCACCTATCTCCCAATCACCAAGTCAGTATTGTTTCTGAAGCTCCACCCTCCACCTATCTCCCAATCACCAAGTCAGTATTGTTTCTGAAGCTCCACCCTCCACCTATCTCCCAATCACCAAGTCAGTATTGTTTCTGAAGCTCCACCCTCCACCTATCTCCCAATCACCAACTCAGTATTGTTTCTGAAGCTCCACCCTGCACCTATCTCCCAATCACCAAGTCAGTATTGTTTCTGAACCTCCACCCTCCACCTATCTCCCAATCACCAAGTCAGTATTGTTTCTGAAGCTCCACCCTCCACCTATCTCCCAATCACCAAGTCAGTATTGTTTCTGAAGCTCCACCCTCCACCTATCTCCCAATCACCAAGTCAGTATTGTTTCTGAAGCTCCACCCTCCACCTATCTCCCAATCACCAAGTCAGTATTGTTTCTGAAGCTCCACCCTCCACCTATCTCCCAATCACCAAGTCAGTATTGTTTCTGAAGCTCCACCCTCCACCTATCTCCCAATCACCAAGTCAGTATTGTTTCTGAAGCTCCACCCTCCACCTATCTCCCAATCACCAAATCAGTATTGTTACGGCATCCGGGTTGCCAGCTCGGCTCTAATTATCGCAGCAGCCGCTACAAACGTGTTGGATGAAAAAATGTCTAGCTTTCCAAAACCTAAAAGACCTCGTTATGAATCCGAGTTACGTCGTGACAAGGTCCAAAATAAAACAAAGATTTGTATAAGAGATGCTTTTGATAGATGGAGACGGCTGAAAGCGGAGAAGAATTTGAAGACAGACGCCAACGTTGCTGATTTTCTCCTGGACAGGTAAGATTCATAGCTAAATGTTTGGCTTTCATATATAAATACCGTATTTTCGCGACCATACGGGCGCCGTGTGGAAAGGCGCACCCTCAGTTTTGTGTCATTTCTGTATTTAAAACACACACACGGCGCACCGAACCTAAAGGCGCCGTCTACACACACACACACACACACACACACACACACACACACACACACACACACACACACACACACACACACACACACACACACACACACACACACACACACACGCCGCAGAACACACACACAAGCACACGAGTGTGCGTATTTAAAAATAGAGCGGGAGCAAAACTTTGTTTGATTGTAGGCTACTTTATTTCAGTTTTTACATGAATCAAACCCATCGAAGTCTCATCCTCTGTTTCTGCATTAAAGAGCTCCGCTAAATCAGCTGTGCCAGTCCCAATTTCCTCGCTTTCAGAGTCACTTTCCGTGCCGTGCGGCGCCTCGGACTTGCCGGCTTTTGCAAAAGCTCGCAAAACAGTACCAGCAGACACGTTGGCCAACGCGTCAACAATACATCTGCAAACTGTGGCATGACTTGCCCGGCGCTGCTTTCCACTCTTGGTGAAACTGTGTTCTCCCTCAGTCATCCATCTCTCCCACGCCGCTGCAGCCTTAAGGCTGATTTATGGTTCCGCGTTACACCAACGCAGAGCCTACGCCGTAGGGTACACGGCGATGCGCACGTACGGTGCATTCTGCATATCTGCATTCTGCAGCCTACCTGGCAACCTCTGGTCGGGGAGGAGGGGGGGGTACACGCCGCTCAACAGTATTTTGAAAGTGACTGCAGTGCCAGTTTTGGCCATTTCTTACAGACGGCTCCTTTAAAGTACTTGTTCAGAAGTAAAAACAAAGGGAGGGCAAAGGATTTAGAGATAAACAAAAGCACAAAATCACAATCATAAGTAAAACCTGACCAGTTTGCCATTTTTTCCTGCAGAGTAATGGCTCGGCTAAAAAGAACGCAAAAGAAAAAATGAAGGCTGTCAAAGCAGCAATCATTTTCTTCCTTCCTTCTTTCCTTCCTTGAGCCTGTTTGGCCTTATAATATGGTTGATGGGGTATAAGGAGGAGGAGGAAGGACATCTGACTGGGCGCTGTTGCAGTCCATCGACTGTTTTCTTCAGAGGGAAAGGTCAGAGGATACAGTGTGAGGCACCCGCTGAAGGTAATCATTAATAAGCCTGCTGTCCTGTCAGAAGCCGCTGGCTTTGCCAGATGTGTTTTACTCAAAAGAAGGCAATGTGGCAGGAGTGTCCTTACTTCATTACACAAGCAGTAATACTGCTAGGCAGTCCTAAACAGATGATCACTAGCCCTTAAGTGTGATTTATTATACAAGAAACTGCACCACATTCGCTAACTGGCATTTTGACTGATGTTACTGGTATTTGTGACCTGTGTGAATGAAAAAATAGATGCTCCTTAGCTCCAGCTCTACTGAGTAATGTGTAATTTTTGGTTGCAATCTTAGCAGGACAACCCTTCTTCATAGTTTGGATACCTGGAGCATTAATGTCTGAGCCATGCTCTCTGTTGGACTTATAACTACAAAGTGCAGCAATGGTTAAAACTTTTACTCCAATGGTGCTTTTTTTTCTCGTGTTCAAAAGGCACTCAGGAAAAATGGTACTGTTTGAAACACATCTTTCTCCATCTGACGAGAATATATATTCAAGAATGGCATGAATATATCCATGATTGAGCTTTGGCTTTGTATGCATATCTAACCTCCTCTTACTAGTTCTCTCGCCTTCACACAGTGTACTTCAATTGCAGCTACATGCAAATAAGCCTCCTGTCCTGCAGAGGAGAAAAGGTGGGAAACCAAATTGGATCGAATGTAATTCAGTTCACCAAGCAGGGAATGAATCGATAATGCTGAGAAATGGCTTTCTCTTACCCAAGGTTGAGTGTCCACCTTGAGTCGAAGACATCAAATCTGGATGTAGAATAGACTTTTATTTTGATGAAAACCCCCAAAAAAGGTGGGGTGCCCAGCTTGAGTTTGAACACATTTAAGCGGGCTACAGAATAGATTTTTATTTTGACGAAAACCCCCAAAGATTGGAGTGTCTACCTTGAGTTTGAAGACATCATATCCGGATACAGAATAGAATTTTATTTTGACGAAATTCCAAAAAAGTGGGGTGTCCACCTTTGAGTTTGAATACATCAAATCTGGATACAGAATAGACCTGCCAACAGTTATAACTTTTGTTTTGTCCCATTGACTCATTATTGACTTCAGAATACTGGAATTCAGAACTTTCGGGGGGGGTCGCGGGGGTGGGAGGTGACATCCACTGCCAATCCAGGAAGCAAGAACACACAGAGGCACACGTCGAGCACTGGAAATCTGCAACAAAAACCACAAACGAAACACAAAACCGACACGGAGCCGACCAAAACACGAGCAGCAATCGACCCAAATCTCGAGATCCGATCACAGTCTAAGCTAAGCTACCGCGATGAATTAACCCCAAAAACTACAGAGCCAGCATGCAGGTGAACAAGCCAGTGTATATGTCCATGTGTGTGTGTGTGTGTGTGTGTGTGTGTGTGTGTGTGTGTGTGTGTGTGTGTGTGTGTGTGTGTGTGTATACGTGCGTGTGTATGTACATGTCTGTGTGGCTTTGTGTGTGTGTGTGTTTGTGTGTGTATGTATGTGTTTGTGTGGCTATGTCTGTGTATGTGTATGTGTGTGTGTGTGTGTGTGTGTGTGTGTGTGTAATATTAATCCTATCAAAGCTCCACCTGAAGTGTATCTATAGTGGGGAAGGGGGGGGAAACCCCGCCACCCCAGAGACCAGGGGCTGACTAGGAAGAACCCGGAACCCAGGCCACCGGCAACCCCACAGAGGGGAGAAGAAGGCGGGAGGCAACATAAGACATAGGCACCTGAGAATGGCTCCACCCCGCCGCAGCGCCCGCCCATGCACCCCCCGGCCAGGGGAGGCCCGATCCCCGACTCCTCAGCCACCAGGTTTATGAACATCTGCATCTCAGAGTTGGATCACCAAACAGACTTTTGCGCTGCCATTGCCTGTCGGATTAAATGAGGAAGCCGCGAGCTGCTCTTGTGCTGACTCCCGCTTCCTGATTCAAACGTCTGACGGCCCCCCGACCAATCAGTGGCGTGTATTGTGATGACGTCAGATCCAGGGCTGACTCAGCATGCTTAGAACCTCGGCAGAATAGATACAGAAAAATTATCTACTTGGCACCCCTCCACCTGCCTCGACCCGTAGTGGCGAGTAGAGTCGCACTGAGTAGGTACTAGTGGAACAGCGCCATAAGAGAACTAGCACCTAGCACCTATGTGTCGGGTGCAGCTGGGGCCACAGTGTCCTTCGAATCACCTGTCAGGTTTCCTGTTTTTTTATGTCACTAGCTTCCAATAACAGTCACTTCCCATTCCCATATAGGGAATATAAAAGTTTTGTTAGGATTCTATTATAGAAACAAGTCTTGCTTTTCTTTTGATGTAAAACAGAAACTAGTGAAAGCGACCTTATTACCTTTATTTGACTACGGAGATGTGCCGTATATGAATGCATGTGTTCATTGTCTTCGCATGTTGGATAGTGTGTATCACGCCGCACTGAGATTTATAACAAACTTTGGTTCTCTCACCCATCACTGTCTTCTCTACACTAAAGTAAACTGGTCATCGTTAGCTGCTCGTCACCTCAGTCATTGGTATATGTTCATTTATAAGCCATTCTGGGTAAAATTCCTTCTTATTTATCTTCTCTTTTAACATGGAAACAAGGCGGTTACAATCTCCGCTCAATGGACATTTTGCATTTGGTTGTTTCCAAAATAAGAACAGAATTTGGGAAGAAAGCAACGTTCACATAAATGCTATCAGAATTTACTTTTCAGTTTAAATATGTTTTTCTTTGTATGTAGTATATAAAATGATTCAACTGGACACATAATGATGAATCAATATAGCTAGCATGTGGCCACATAATAAAGAAAACCTTTCAGAATCTGTTCTCTTTCCCTCAGGTATCTTTAAAATATAATTGAAATAGAAAATATGAACTGTTGATGAACCATAACTTTCTTTCCACGTGGGGAACATAAAATACAGCTGGGGAACAAAGCTGTTGAAAATGTGGATGACAATATCAAAAAAGTACTTACTGCGTGTATCAAAAAAAAAAATCATTGCAAAGAACAAAACATTAACAGCTGCAAAAACTGGCGGTGCAACTGATGAAATTAAATAATAGCTTTTTAAATGAATAAAGTGTTCTTAAGCTCTATAAATAAATTGACACTGTCTGCTCCCACCGGTGACACACAACACCTGTACCTCCTTACTCACGGCTTCTGTCTCTGCCATGCTGTTTGTGTGTGTGATTTTATGAGCAAATACAGGCAAATAACAAAAGAATTGGCAGTGGGTTTCATAGCACAATAGCTGTACGAGATTTATTTCACCACTCTCTTCCCAAAACAAATGTTTTCTGGAAAATAATTCCCCATAAATGCATATACCACCGGGCCACTTTTGAAAATCGTTTCCTTTCAGGCGCTGCTTTAGCATCGCATCCAGGAATAAACACCAAAGGTAATTAGTTGGGTGCAAATCAATATTAAATATGCTCCACTGTGATTATTTACTCATGCTCCACTTCACTTACATTATATTTATTGACATGAGTCCCAATCAGTAAGAAAATGTGAAAATAGTGAAGTGTATACAATATTTGGCATTTTTGTGACAGTTTTATAGTATTTCTTCTCATTAAACATTCTCCGTTGTTTTTGTGTCTGAAAACTGGTCGAAGGGAAGCAGTTAACTTTCTTTCGGAATTAAGACACTTCATCCAGCTCTTTTTATGGTGGTGATTTAATATTTCCGTGCCACTTTACAAACTAGGCAACTTTCTGACGTGAAAGAGAAAAACTGAGTGTTGACGGACAGTCGACAAGCACACAAAGAGGAGGAACATTTCGGCTTAGAGGGGCATTTTGGACAAACCGTCTATAAATAACTTGTCAGGAACCACTGGAAGCAGCATTTTTGAGAGCAATCAATAAAGCATACAATGCTATAGAAATGCAGCTGACTCGTATGACTGTGAAAAGGGAGAACAGCTAAAAAGTGTTACACTTAGCCATGGAAGTCTACAGTAGCTCATGGGTGGCCTGGATGTGGTGATGGAGATGACATTTTGATTGGGAAAGAACCCTCTATTAGGGTAGCTTTTGCATCAATAGGGTTGTGTGTATGTTGAATGTGCAGTTCATTCCCCATCTTGACTGATAAGAGCATCCACACCAGCTGCATTACAGGCATGTCTCAATGGTGGTTATTCCTGGATAACTAGGATTGGTTGGGGTGAAAGTGATTTAGTTGGAGCGGACTCTTTGGTCAAATTCATTGAAAGTGAAAAGTAGCTAAAGTAATTCAATTCAATTGTATTTATATAGCGTCTATTACAACAGAAGTTGTCTCTAGGATCTTTCCAGAGACCAGAACATTACCCCCGAGTAATTATTACATAAACATAACATAAACAATGTCAGGTAAAAACTCCCCTAGTGGGAGAAAAAACCTTAAGCCAAACAGTAGCAAGGAAAAACTCCCCTTTAGGAGGGAAGAAACCTTGAGCAGGACCAGGATCATAAGGGGGGAAGAAAGCTGGACCAGGACCTGGGATCTTAAGGTGGGGACCCTCCTGCCGTAGACCAGCTGGACAGAGCAGAAAAAGAGAGAACAGCAAGCATATAGCAGACATCCGTATAAACAGTTGGAAGCAGATGTTCACAGGGGGGGACTGCAGGTCAGCATGCAGCTCCTGAAGCTCTGGCCTGCAAACAAACCAGCACAAGAATGATGGACAACAATTATGGCTATGAGATACTTATAATTTTTTTTTTCATTTCATTTCATTTATTCCATTCATGGTATATATTCTTAATAATGTTGTACAAAATTCCATGAAGTACACATTATCACCATGAAAGAAAAGGAGCAGGAAGAAGAAAACTTATGATACCTGCCCCTCTCTGTTAATACAATTACGTTGACTTACTGAACACCAATCTATCTATACACATATTTATAACAAGAAAACAAACAAAAATACCACTCTTCTATCTATTTTTTTCTTTCTCCTTCTTCTTTTTTGTAGGCACTTATCTTTTCCTTTTTAAACATTTTCTTAAGCTGATACAAACTTGTGCAACTTTTCATTTCCTTGCTTTGTCCATGCCATAATTTTACACCTGTAACAGAAATACACATTTGTTTTATGTTTAGCCTTGCAAAAGTATGTTTGAAATCAAGTTTAAGTCTGTTGTCCTCATCCTCCAATCTGAACACATTTTGTAACTGTTCTGGTAACGATCTATTTTTTGCTTTAAACATTATTTTTAAAGTTTGAAGTTCAACAATTAATTTGTGTTTTTATAATTAATAAAAACATGAACAGGAAAAGAGAAGAAGGGTGAGAGGCACCGCCCAGTGGATCATGTCAGTGCCCCCCTGCAGCATAGGCCTATAGCAGCATATCTACCACCAAGCTATATTTGAGACTAACTATCATAGTCTTGTTCTATAGCTGCAACTATGACTACTGACTCTGACACACTAGAGTTTACACTACCTAGAGATTTACCAACACCAGCTAGAGGTTTACTAACACTAACTAGAGGTTTACTAACACTAACTAGAGGTTTACTAACACTAACTAGAGGTTTACTAAACACTAACTAGAGGTTTACTAAACACTAACTAGAGGTTTACTGAAGAATAACTAAATGTTTACTAAACACTAACTAGAGGTTTACTGAACACTAACTAGAGGTTTACTAAACACTAACTAGAGGTTTTACTAACACTAACTAGAGGTTTACTGAAGAATAACTAAATGTTTACTGAAGAATAACTAAATGTTTACTGAAGAATAACTAAATGTTTACTAAACACTAATTAGAGGTTTACTGAACACTAACTAGAGGTTTACTGAAGAATAACTAAATGTTTACTAAACACTAATTAGAGGTTTACTGAACACTAACTAGAGGTTTAATGAACACTAAGTAGAGGTTCCGGTTACTGAACACCAACTTGTTTAACTAACTTGCTACCATTACAACACATAATGCTGTGTATTTAAAAGTGGTAGAAAACTTTTGGTAGTGGTAGTTTGGTCGTTACGTAACGATCCGCCACCAAACCTGATGAGCCGTTTTTGCATAGTTATGCGGAAAATCCCAGAAAGCACACAATACACTGAATGTTAAAAGTTCGTTGTTTTTTGGGTGTAATTGATGTCAAGACACCCAACAAAACACAAAAAATCAAGAAAAATGTGTTTTTCATGTCACAATACCTTTAAAGGGTATTGACTTATAAAGGTTGTAAACGTCACAATTTGATGAAGAAAAACAGATGTGCTCACAACTGCGTTTAGTATTTGGATAAATACTCCAGAATAAAGTGAAAATAAAGCACCTAATAGTTTCATGAGACAAATTTTTAGGATATGAATAGAGCGTTATTATATATTATACATATATTATAGAGCAGTCATATGAGGCACTTCTACAAAGAGATAATCTGACCTGGTGTACAGATGTGGACATCACACGTTTTGTTTTCTGTCATTATTTTTAATTTCTTAACGGTGACCAAAGCAACAAAAAGAAAATGCACAAGGTTTTAGGAGGTTATAAGTAAGCGTTGCCACATACCTTCCACCTGTAAGTTCCAGGGGTTTCTTATTACCTTTTAAAATAAAACTTTTAGCATTCGTATGTGACAAATCCAGCAGCGATACAGTATGTTCAAAGCTGTTGCTGAGGATTAATTTCACTGTGCGGATAAACCTGGCTGTGCAGTTGCACACATAGCCAGCAGTGATGTCGGAGGAGGAACAGTGTGTGAGGGATGAATTCAAGATCTAAAGGGAAGATGGCAAAATACTGACAGAAATCATATAATAAAAGGAATTAAAATGTTAGGATGCTTTCTTTCTTTAAAATATATTCACACCCCACTGATGTTTGACAAAAAGCTATGTACAAGTAAATTTATTTGAGAAAAAAAAAAAAACATGTATAGGCTATTTCTGTTTTGATAAAAATGTCTGTTATTTTAGAATTATTTAGTACATTTTTCACCTCACTTGAAGTATGACTGTTTTTTTCTGTCACTTTGCTTGGGGCACTGCACACAATTTACACCACTAACAAGCGGGAATTACACCAGGGATTAGAAGCCATTTGGCTCTGCATGAATTCTTGCCTTTGCCATTTTCAAAATGAGAGAACTGCAGAAGTATTTCTGTTCCTCATGTTGCATTTCGAAAAGTAGCACTCAAAATTGCCCGCACTGTCGACATGAAAAGACTCAGACTGTCTGATGGTGATAGTAAGTAATCGCATGTGAGACATTTCATTTCACTTCTATACAAACTGAGGAAATGATAATGAGCATAATGTGTTTTTTTAGGGGAGCATTCCCTCATCCAGTTGCAAGAAAACTGAAGAGGAAGATTTAGTTTCATGATTTTGCATTGATACTGACAACAGATTTTTTGACATATGGTCATAAATATAAAAGTCTCAGATAATTTAGGGAGAGAAGCCTACATGATAATAAAGGGTAATTTGTACACTCTTTCATCAGTGTCCATATCACAGTGTCATTTATTTATCCCTCTTTTCCACAGTGGCATATATCAAAATTGCTAAAAGTGTTAGTGTGCTACCTGCATGCTAGAACGGCAGAGATCCAATCCTTTGCATAATATTTCAAAAACTTTCAAAAGTTTTGAACTTTGAGAGTTTTACTCTGGATGTTTTTTATATTTAGCAAAATAAACCAGTAGCGTCAATTCAGTGGAAGCTAAGGTATGGCAAGGTTACGAATCACAGAACTTAACTAGAGTATCAATCAACACGTCCAGCAAATACTCATCACAGAAGTTTATGTAGCTGATCTGTGTGGTCAAGAAAATTGGAACTTTTTCAAATGCAGTCTCGCTCACTGCAAAAACTCAAAATCTTACCAGGAATATTTGTCTTATTTCTAGTTAAAATGTCTCATTTTTAGTCAAAAAATCTCATTACACTTAAAACAAGAGTCATTACCAGAAAAATAACTTGTTATTTGACAATTTTCACCTGTTTCAAGTAAATTTTCACTTGAAATAAGTAGAAAAATCTGCCAGTGGGACAAGATTTATCTTCTCATTACAAGCAAAAAAATCTTGTTCCATTGGCAGATTTTTCTACTTATTCTAAGTGAAAATTTACTTGAAACAGGTGAAAATGGTTGTTTTTGAGACTTTCTTTTACTAAAAATTAGACATTTTAACTAGAAATAAGACAAATATTCTTGTTAAGATTTTGAGTTTTTGCAGTAACTAGTGAAATCGATCATGTTTGCATTTGTAGTTATTCTATATGTACAGTATTAAGTAATAGAATAATCAATACAAATAGACACAGAGTAATTCCATAAATGTATTTAAAAAACAAACATTTACATTTTCCCTTGAAGCCAAGGTGTGGCAGCTGCCGTACCTTCATACCCAATTGAGGATCGAGGTGAGGAAACGTTATCAGGGAGCCGTCCACACCAGGAAGTCTTATAATCCGCAACCACAAGGGGGGAGGGGGCTCCACAGAGAACATCCCGGCCCACAGGTCTCCACAGCCGAGGTGTCAAGTAACAAAGTACAAATACTTTGTTACCTTACTTAAGTAGAAATTTTGGTTATCTATACTTCACCGAAATAATTATTTTTCAGACGACTTTTTACTTTTACTCCTTACATTTTCACGCAATTATCTGTACTTTTTACTCCTTACATTTTAAAAACAGCCTCTATTTCATTACGGCCTTTAATAAAAACTATCCAGTTAAATTGCTCCATCCGGATAGAGTGAATTTGGTTGTGGTTGTTTCAGATGTTCTTGTCCAGTTTTGTTCTTACATCCGTTCCCTCAGATTCCTGCAACTAAACTTGGATGTACATTCCAATAAAGGTTAGGATAAATGATAACATGAACATGAAGTTTGACTTTTTGCACCATTACAATACTTATAGGCAACTAGTCATCATATCTGCTGCTCTCTGAAACACATGTTAATGCTCAATAGTACACATATATGCTTCTTTAATATATTTGCATTATACTAAGATCATTCATTTTCAATGGCTTTTGTCCTTAATGGCTTTTTTCCCCCTTACATTACTTTTACTTTTATACTTTAAGTAGTTTTGAAACCAGTACTTTTATACTTTTACTTGAGTAAAAAACTTGAGATGATACTTCAACTTCTACAGGAGTATTTTTAAACTCTAGTATCTATACTTCTACCTGAGTAATGAATGTGAATACTTTTGACACCTCTGGATAAAACCTTTAAACCATATGCTTCTTGTTTAAATATGTCAGCAATAACATTGAATCCATAGTATATTTAACTCATGTTGTAATAATGCATCTTACAGCACTGTGTACACAGCTGACCTTTCCTGCTGTCCAAGAGATTCAACATGGTTCCTCTTAAAATTATTTGAGAAATACAGTACACTGCACTATTTGCACCCCCCTACTGACTTTGTTGGCAGTAGTAAAAGATTTATATGATCCATTCTGTTCACATGCCTCGCAGCAGAGCAAGTCTTCATCATCCAGGGGTGCAGAGTCTGGGTTCATGCATGACAGATGAAATCCGGGGACCTCCACAGAGATTGCTGCAGCATTGTAGCGTGACCAACACCTCTATTTGAGATGAGAAAAGGTGAGTGATCTGATAACATGATTGTGTCTGCATTATTTTCATTATATGTAATGAATGACAAACATCTTTATTTGAATGAGCTCATACTCAGCTACTGCAAAATGTATGACGTTTTTTTGCTTTTGCACATTACTACGTACAAGTATACCGAAACACTCCTTTTTAATGTTATTAGGGCCTGAGCACTGACAGTGCGAAGGCCCTATTGTATCTGTAGGAATTTTTGTTGTTTTCTTTTTCTTATATTTGATATTTAATGGTTTGCATTAATGGGCGTGGCAAAATGGCTCAACAACGCCCCCTAGAAAACTTTGTGCCTCAAGCCCCACAATACGGTTTGACGTACATGCATGAAAATCGGTACACACCTGTATCATGTCGCAACTTAAAGAAAAGTCTCCTGGCACCATGGCCGAAACCGAACAGGAAGTCGGCCATTTTGAACATTTTGAATTAATCGTCGTCATTTTGGCGAAATTTATGCCATTCCTTCAGCCGCTTCAGAGCCTGAACCGTAACATGCATCCAGGTGTGTTATACATCAAAATGTGTGGCTCCATCCTGCGACAACACGCATTACTTTTCTCTTTCAAAAGCGTTACCGTGGCGACGCTAGACGCCAAAAAGCGCGCCCACCCTTCATCTGATTGGTTCAGACAGAAAAAACTTTGTGCCTCAAGCCCCACAATACGGTTTGACGTACATGAACAAAAATCGCTACACACCTGTATCATGTCACAACTTAAAGAAAAGTGTCTTGGCGCCATGGCCGAAACCGAACAGGAAGTCGGCCATTTTCAACATTTTGAATTAATCGTCGTCATTTTGGCGAAATTTATGCCATTCCTTCAGCCGCTTCAGAGCCTGAACCGTAACGTGCACCCAGGTGTGTTATACATCAAAATGTGCGTCTACATCCTGCGACGACGTGTATTACGTTTCTCTTTCAAAAGTGGTACCGTGGCGAAGCTAGACGCCAAAAAGCGTGCCCCCCCCCCCCCCCCTTCATCTGATTGGTCCATATTGGATAGTGCACGCAAGCTAGGTCTGGCGATAAATTTGATATTTCATGGTTTGCATTAATGGGCGTGGCCAAATGGCTCAACAGCGCCCCCTAGAAAACCTTTCTCTGCCATAACTTTTGAATGGTTTGACATAGAAAGTTGTGGGTGGTGTCATTTCTGATATGCGTGGCCACGAGTGCAAGGGCCCGTTCATCGCTGCTTGCAGCTTTAATTTTAAATGTTTTTGTCCGTGTGTGTAAGCGAAGACATCATTAAGATAATATAGTGGTGGGTCTTAGTAGACAAATACAAACTCAGCTGTGTCTTTTATCATATTTTTTTATGATATCTAGTTTAACTATTATTTAATCATCTTGTGTTGTTTTTTTTCTAAAGTATTTTTTGTTTTACTGTCGGAAGTGTATCATAGAGGAGATTTCACTCGATAAGCCCTCTCAGGTTTCTGACCTCTCCAGCACATTTTTTTTTATGGTGTTGTTTTTTTTGTATTTCTTTTTAATTTTCTCTAAACGCATTCCATTGTATTTTTTTTTCTTTTCTTCTTTCAAAAATGTGAAAATAAATAAATTTAAAAAAAAGTGAGAAAGGCGGGCATTGGGCAGTGCTATGTAACCCTATACTCTCATGATTCAAGAGCTAACTTGGCATTTAGTTTTCTTTCACTTTTTCAGTAACGTGTAGCATGCTACTTTAATAAATTAATTTCAAACCCTTTTCTCCTATGCAAAACTGAGTAGGGACAACAATTTTTTTGTCGTGTCTTTGATTTAAGCATCAGTTTCTTTGAGGGACTGTGAGCATGCGCCCTATAGGTACATTTTTTTATATTTTCAAATATACTGCAGTATAATTTCCCTTTGGAAACGAACAAGAGCTCCCGCAAGCTCCTCCAACCGCAGAACAGGAGATGCACAGTTGCAGCTGGCATGAAAACAGTGGACCATTTGCTCCGTGTTCAACAGAGAACAGGCGGTGAAACATTATGGACTATCAGCATGAGTCCCTGGCATCAATTCGTTATGGGTTGCTGTTTTTTTTATTTCAGAACAGAGATTTAGAGAATAAATAAATAAATCAATTTCCTCTTGACGGAGCTGAAGCAAGTCTGACAGAACTCTGGTTTGTCTCTTATATCAAACATCAATGTTAATGCAGCTCAGTAATAAGAGAGCCACAGTATTGAAAGATTGTCTACTGTATAAGTTAAACAGACAATATGCCAATAATTTTGTCTCCTCTCAGGGTCAGAGAAAATTGCTTATGCTTTAGCTGCTAGTCTGAATTGGATGGAGAGCTAGATGGATTTGGATTTGGATCCCACAGGACAAGATGCTAAATCTGTGGGAGCAGGTGATCAAAAATAAACTGTGGCTTCACAGTGACACATGGTTGTGATGGATTAAACCACAGAGGTGGAATCTGTTTATAAAACTCAGAAGAGGACTGAAAAATAACTTTACAGTGCAAACTTTTAGCTAAGGGTTTCACAATTGTAATAATAATAATAATTAAAGCTGCAAGCAGCGATGAACGGGCCCTTGCGCATGCAATTTTCACCAATAAAGGTCAAGGACTCAAAACTAAGTCCGATTACACCACCCATGACTCTTTTGGCTCTTTTCCACTAGTACCTACTCAGCCCGACTCGCCTCGGGACGCCTCGTCACGCCTCGTCCCGGCTCCAGCCGCTTTGTCCTTGTTTGTTTTTCCACAGCCAGGTGAGAAGTGGGCGGGTTGGGGTGAAGCTGCTGTGACGTACTCGATTGCGCAACCCCTTTGCTTTACTCTCAGCCGCGAGCGGCTGAGAGTAAAACAGAGCGCCTGTGGATCTGATCGTTCCTCATCACCCGTCTACATCCCTTTTTTAATTCTCTCGTCAGCACCAGGTTTATGAACATCTGCACCTCAGAGTTGGATCACCAAACAGACGTTTGCGCTGTATAATAAAATCGCTGCGAGCCACCAGTCGTTCTCGCGCTGACTCCCCGCTTCCTGATTCAAACGTCTGACGGCCCCCTGACCAATCGGTGGCGTGGAGGGAGGTGACGTCAGAAATAGTGCCGGCTCAGCCCGGTTAGAATCTCGGCAGAAAAGATACAGAAAAAGTATCTGCTTGGCACGGCTCCACCCGCCTTGGCCCGTAGTGGAAAAGCGCAAGATGGGTAGAATCGAGCTGAGTAGGTACTAGTGGAAAAGGACCATAAATGTCAAACCATTCAAAAAATATGGCAGAAAATAGGAACTATCACATATGGACCAATCAGAAGAAGGGGCGGGATAATTTGCACTAATTATGGTCAAGGACTCAAAACCATTTCCGATGACACCACTCGCAAGTCTTTATGTCAAACCATTCAAAGGTTATTGCAGAAAATAGGAACTATCAAATATGGACCAATCAGATGAAGGGGGGTGCGCTTTTTGGCGTCTATCGTCGCCACCGTAACGCTTTTGACTGAGAAAAGTAATGCACATCGTCGCAGGATGGAGGCGCACATTTTGACGTATAACACACCTGGGTGCACGTTACGGTTCTGTCATGATTTGGTTTGTTCAGGACCCAAGTGCAGGAGACAGAGGGAGGCCAGAGGCAGGAGTTCTCAAAAACAAAAAGATTTAATCCACAAAAGGCAAAACAAAGCGCTGCAGAGCAGGATAGACAAAAAACCAGGATCGTGAAAAAAGTACGAGGAGACATGGAGGAAGACACAGTACGGACCGACAGAGCACAAAGGAATGACAAGACAAGATATACTGAGGGGATAACGAGACATGACGAGACACAGGTGCAGACACAATCAGGGCAGATGGGACACAGGCGGGGCAAGACAGAAACTGAAGGCAAACTGGAGGCTGGGGGAATGTCAACCTTGACAGAACCCCCCCCTCAAGGGACAGATCCCAGATGTCCCACTCGGCCTACCACCCAGGGCGGGCGGAGGGGGCCTGGAGGAGGGCCCAGGCCAACACACGGCCAACGTTCCGGGGGCCGTCCTGGGGACTGTGCAGACCTGTGAGACAGCTCTGGGGGTCGCCCACGAAGCCGGGCAGACCGGCGAGAACGCTCGGGGGGACGTCCACGAGGCCGACCAGACCGGCGAGAACGCTCCGGGGGCCGCCCACGAGGCATAGGCCTGGGTCTTGACGCGGGTCTCGGCGTGGGGCTTGGCGCGGGTCTCGGCGTGGGGCTTGGCGGTCTTGGCGTGGGGCTCAGCGTGGGGCTTGGCGGTCTTGGCGTGGGGCTCGGCGTGGGTCTTGGCGTGGGGCTGGGCGGTCTTGGCGTGGGGCTTGGCGGTCTCGGCGTGGGGCTTGGCGGTCTCGGCGTGGGGCTTGGCGGTCTCGGCGTGGGGCTCGGCGGTCTTGGCGTGGGGCTCGGCGTGGGGCTTGGCGTGGGGCTTGGCGTGGGTCTTGGCGGTCTTGGCGTGGGGCTTGGCGGTCTTGGCGTGGGGCTTGGCGTGGAGCTAGGCGGTCTTGGCGTGGGGCTTGACGGTCTTGGCGTGGGGCTTGGCGGTCTTGGCGTGGGGCTTGACGTGACGGGAACGTGACATGGCTCAGGAACGTGACATGGCTCAGGAACGTGACATGGCTCAGGAACGGGACATGGCTCAGGAACGTGACATGGCTCAGGAACGGGACATGGCTCAGGAACATGACATGGCTCAGGAACATGACATGGCTCAGGAACATGACATGGCTCAGGAACATGACATGGCTGCGGGGGTACCCGGGTCCGAGGCGCCGGCTGCGGGGGTACCCGGGTCCGGGGCGCCGGCTGCGGGGGTACCCGGGTCCGGGGCGCCGGCTGCGGGGGTACCCGGGTCCGGGGCGCCGGCTGCGGGGGTACCCGGGTCCGTGGTGCTGGCCCCCCCTCGAGGGGCGCCGGCCCCCCCTCAAGGGACAGATCCCAGATGTCCCCAGAGTCCACATCCAGGGCGGGCTGGGGGGGGACACGGGTCCTCGGAGCTGGCTGGGGGGGGACACGAGTCCTCGGAGCCGGCTGGGGGGGGACACGAGTCCTCGGAGCCGGCTGGGGGGGGACACGAGTCCTCGGAGCCGGCTGGGGGGGGACACGAGTCCTCGGAGCCAGCTGAGGGGGGTCCGAAACCATCATCGGAGGAGGGGCTGATGCGTCCGGGACCACCACAGGAACGTGGGGAGGTGCATCCGAGACCACCACAGGAACATGGGGAGGTGCGTCTGGGACCACCACAGGAACAGGGACAGGTGCAGGAGCTGGAGCCGGAACAGGCTGGGGCTGGCGCTGGCGCTGACGCCGTCGCCGTTGCATCTGCAGGCTCCTGGGTCCACCCAGAGCCAGGCGTGTTCCCCAAAAGGGGTCCCAACACTCACGCACGTTTTTAGCCGCTTCACGGCAAAGGAAGTCCCACATGGTGAGGTACTCTCCCGCTGGGTCCACCTGGTCGGTCCGTTCTGTCATGGTTTAGGTTTTCTTAGGACCCAAGTGCAGGAGACAGAGGGAGGCTGGAGTCAGGAGTTCTCAAAAACAAAAAGGATTTAATCCATAAAAAGGCAAAAACAAGGCGCTGCAGAGCAGGATCAAAAAACACAAAAACCAGGATCAAGACAAAAACTACAAGGAGACATGGAGGAGAGAACAGTACGGACCGACAGCGCACAAAGGAATGACAAGACAAGATATACTGAGGGGATAACGAGACATGACGAGACACAGGTGCAGACACAATCAGGGCAGATGGGACACAGGCGGGGCAAGACAGAAACTGAACGCAAACTGGAGGCTGGGGGAATGTCAACCTTGACAGGTTCGGGTGAAGAAGCGGCTGAAGAAATGGCATAAATTGCGCCAAAATTACACGATTAATTCAAAATGGCCGACATCCTGTTCGGTTTCGGCCATAACTGAATAAATAAATAGTAATGTAAATACTTTTTAAATTTTTGAGAGTGATGAAATACATGGTATTACTACAATGTTTACAATTTTATAAATATTTAAAAATGTATTATGCCTTCATAAATCAAAAGCTACAGTAAAACCTTAAAATTAAATGCATTTTTTTAAATGTTTATTTGTTTATTTCCTACATGACTGTATCATATACAGCCATGTCATGTGATATCTGTCTGATGTTGTGTTGCAGATGCAGAGATTACCATAATTTCATAGCACTGATTGATGCGTCAACACCTTAAAAGATTTCCTCTTAGAGCAACTTTCTGCTGCTGGACATTCGTCTCTAAATTACCGTTAATGTTCACTAGCTGAGGATCAAGATATGAACATCTTATATTGAGGGAGATGTTTAAAAATCATAAATTATTTTGCGGTTTGAGCCCCTGGGTACCAATTGCCTGTCAGAACAATATGAATCCCAACGTTAGAAAATTGTTAAAGCACTTAAACCAGTCTCCAGGTTTAAAATCAATTTTTCAGTTGCTGATCTCTTTTCAGTAAAAGTATCTACTAAGAAGTTCTTCTATTTTTGTTACCAACATACAACAGTCCTTATCTGCACAAAAACAAAAGTAGATACGGAAAAATGTAAACAAACGGCAGGATGCATCAAAGCCTATAGACGAGAGATTATGTTTTTTGTGGGGATAAAGTCTTTGTTCAAATATTTTTCACAGCAGTGCATCTATTCTAAATCTGCATGTACGCTCTGACTAAACGGCTACATTGGATATCAAGTCCACAGATTTGTGAGAACTGATTCTAAAATCATTGCTAAACAAACCTTAACTGCTCTTTTAATCAAAGCCTCTGATGAATGCTCAAAGTGACATTAAAGGTCATATGCAAAGGTGAATGAGAACTGACCACCTGTTGTGTTTAAAAGCCAAAGAAGATTTTCTCCTCAGTGTATTAGAATATTTGAAAAACTAACCACACAGTATTATTATTCTTCTGTACCTATTTTAACATATAATTTTGTTGCATAAGACCATTAAGTAACACATTTTGTTTGCTGTCCAGCATGTTTTGGAAAAACCCACTAACAAAGCCATAAAACTGCTTCGGTATAACATCACAGTATGCATGTTTTTTTGTAAGTGCCCAATTAAAATGCTCTCTCTGTTTTATACATACACTTTTTGGTTAAAAGGATAATTGAGTGCATAAATAGATAAATACATGTAATCTGTCTTAAGGAAGGTTTTCACTGCAGAGGACGAGACATTGCTGGATATTTTATGACAATATTCATGCTTAGATGTTTGGAGACTGTTCCTTTTTTTTAATTTGTATGCATGCAAGTGAAGACATATTTGCACTTGTCTGCCTGTGGATCCTACGACGGAGTATAAGGGCCAAACTAAGAAAAAAAAAGAAGGAAATTACGAAAATAAAGTCATAATAATATGAGAATAAAGTCGTAATATTACGAGAATAAAATCGTAATATTAAATATATTATAAATATATAAATATAACTTCACAAGATGCTCAATATTCAACATTTTAACACACTCTTCCTGTTAGAGTTCTCATAAATTAACACTTTATTCTTGTAATATTACGACTTTATTCTCATAAATTGCAACTTTATTCTCGTAATGTTACGACTTTATTCTCGTAATATCACGACTTTATTCTCATAATATTACGACTTTATTCTAATTAATATGACGACTTCATTCTCATAATATTACGACTTTATTATCATAATATGACGACTTTATTCTCATAATATTACTTTATTCTCATAATATGACGACTTTATTCTCATAATATTACGACTTTATTCTCATAATATGACGACTTTATTCTCGTAATATGACGACTTTATTCTCGTAATATTACGACTGTATTCTCATAATATTATGACTTTATTCTCGTAATATTACGACTTTATTCTCATAATATTACGACTTTATTCTAATTAATATGACGACTTTATTCTCATAATATTACTTTATTCTCATAATATGACGACTTTATTCTCGTAATATTACGACTTTATTCTCATATTACTTTATTGTCGTAATGTTACGAGTTTATTCTTGTAATATTACGACATTATTCTTATAAATTACGACTTTATCCTCGTAATATTACGACTTTATTCTATTACGACTTCTCGCAACATTATGACTTTATTCTCGTAATTTCCTATATTTTTTTTTTTTTTGTCTTAGTTTGGCCCTAATACTCCGTTGTAGGATCCTGGCCATGATAGATATAAAATGTGTCAGGATAAACATTTGGGCACAGGCATGTGTGTAAACTTGCATTCATAAAAGTTTTTTTGGCTGTTCTGTTCAGATTAGGTATTCTTTTCACTGGTCTGGTTTCCGTCTCAATGCAGAAATGCATTTCCACAAGAAACATCCGTCATGAGCTATATATCTTGCGGCGACTGCGGCCCATTGAGCAACATCCCAGCACCACAGCTCGATGCACGGTCATTTCTGGAACCAGTCCATTTCCCTCTTCCCTGCAAATGACCCTCCAAAGGTTCTGGCTCATGGTGACTTCACCAAGGCCAGCGTGAAATTCATTATTCTTCAGATCAGACAAAAAGGGGTTTTTGGGTTGAGCAGATATCCGTTTCAAGTAGTGCATCTCCCGACACAAAAGCTTCTTAAAAGCAGCCGAGTTTTCAGTTGCAATAGCGGATGTTAAAATGAAAGGTAATGGAAGTGATGGATCTACTGCAATATTTCATCATGCCTTTTAAGAAATGTCATAAAAAGGGAGAAACCTTTATACCAGCAGACTTAAATTGCTGGAGGTGGATATTTAAAATTTTATTTGGAATATGTCTAATTATACATTCCTTTTGTGCATAATTTTCAGTCAAATCGCTTAAATAATACTGAATGACTTTGGTCTCACTGGAAAGGCTTACTTTCTTGGTAATCTAGCCCATGTATGTTATAATTATTTACCAGGAGGGGGACTAATAAAGCCTACTGCTTTGATTAAAAAAAAATCAAAATCAAATATATATATATATTTTTTTCATTTTGTTTTTGATCAGCAGTAATTTGCAGATACAAATCAGAAAAGGATTTTGCATTGGCAATCATTCCTGGACTTTTTCCAATTGCCCTGGGGAATGCAGAAGAAAATTATGATTACATGCTATATTTGGCACTATAGTCAGTTTTTAATTGAAGGAAAACTGGCATTTAATTAACAATTGACCAAAAGGAAATGAGTTTTATTGATTTGTGTGCGAAGGGACAACATTCATCTGTGCATATGCAGCTCTGGAGTTCAGCCCTTGGAGGAAGCCATAGATTGAGTTGTTTGTCAGCAAATAACGTGAACTCCCACTGCAAACACATACTGTCAGAAACTTGACATGGCATGAAAAATGGTGAGCATGAAACAAATCTATGCACTTAATATGCCGTCTTCAAGGATAAGAGGGCACCAGAAGTGCTCTTTTTAAAAATGACCTACAAATTTGTTGACTAATTTTCAGAACATTCTTTTGAAAAAAGGATCATTTTCTTGAGAAAATGTTTTACCATTATTCACATTATGATTTTTCATAATTTGTCATTCAGGATCCTCTTTTTTTTTTTTTTTGTTAAGGTGCTCTCGCTGTATTTCTTCGGCATCACACACAGAAGCCCCTCTGTCTGAAATGATGATTATATAATAGTATTATTATTCTTCAAAATGTTTTTTTTAGTGGAACAGGGTGTCACGACCGGCTCAAAAGCCATGGAAAATAAAGATGTAGGTATGCAGGAGACAAGGAAATCACTAAATAATTCATATTTATTTCAAGAAAAACAAACAATCAGTAAGATCAGTGGTGAAAATTATTTTGCATATGTGAGAAATGGAAGTCAGCTTCAGTCAAGCTAAAAGAGAGTAATGCAGGGACTCCATTGTGTTAAAAAAACATGATACAAGGCAGAGGTGTTTGCCATCACTCACTCAGTCTGGGAGACCAGATGACGTGAGCAGACCGTCAACCACGGTTACGCTGCCATGTTACCAGCTTTTATATCTTTCAGATGCCTTTTCACCTCCAAGATTTCAGCAACAAGTCCTTTTGCCTTTTTTGAGGTGTTTTTCCTCCTTTCCAGTAAAAAAGTAATTGGATTCCTAGCTGCTGCAATGCGTCGACCACTTTTAATTGTTTCCTTCTCCACACTCAATGTTTCCTGCTGCACCTCCTTGAGTTTCATAATGTTTTCTTGGATAGCCTTTCGAAGCTCCGTAACCAGAGGTGGGTAGTAACGAGTTACATTTACTCCGTTACATTTACTTGAGTAACTTTTGGTTAATGTTGTACTTTTAGGAGTAGTTTTGAATCACTATACTTTTTACTTTTACTTGAGTAGATTTGTGAAGAAGAAACTGTTCCTCTTACTCTGCTACATTAAGCTACATTGAGCTCGTTACTTTTCTTTTATCCCCTCCGGGTACGCGTCAATCTCTCTCTCTCAGAGAGAGAGGGGCGCATTTATTGAAGGCGGATTTGTGGTTCCGCGTTACACCAACGCAGAGCCTACAGCGTAGGGTACGTGGCCTCACATTAAAAGCATGTTCACTTTAAAAACGGTGGGAAACACCAGCAACAGTATGCGGTGTCTTCATTGTTTGCCTTAATTAATTTTTTTATTTATTCTTTTATTTCATTTTTATAATTTATTAAAGTACTTGAATTTACTTTAAGATTATTTTAATTTAAGCTATTTTTTATTTATTTTATTTTATTAATTTAATTTGCCTGAAGATGATTATTTTGTACTTTTTTTCTGTTTGAATGGTTGTGTTAAAAAATAAATCAGACGTTACTCAACAGTTACTCAGTACTTGAGTAGTTTTTTCACCAACTACTTTTTTACTTTTACTCAAGTAATTATTTGGGTGACTACTTTTTACATCTATTTGAGTCATATTATTCTGAAGTAACAGTACTTTTACTTGAGTACAATTTTTGGCTACTCAACCCAGCTCTGTCCGTAACCCCTTTCATGGCAAATTCTTTTTGTAACAGAGATGTATCGCCTGAAAATGGTGCGTTGGTTGCGCTGTGTACAAATGCAAAAAAATATGTGCCGGAATGTCCACATACAAATTAAACAAAACGCCAAGCAGTATTGCACAGGAGATGCTTCACAGTGTCAAAGGACCTCTCAAATTGTTCTGTTCAGATAAACGTCTGTGTGTCGTTCAGGAGATCGGCAAGAGGCGCCATCAGAGTGGGGAAGTTCCAACAAAAACAACGATAGTATCCGCACAGTAGCTCTTTTTTAATGGTCGGTACAGAATATTTCGCCACTGCTTGGACCTTAATACTGACAGGACACAGTTGGCACTGACCACCCACTCGCCCCAGATAGGTCAGAGATGCTCTAGCAAACTCACACTTTGCCAAATTAACTGTGAGGCTCGCCAAACAAGTGAAGAACTCCTTCGCATGGTTCAAATGAGACTGCCATGTGTCAGAATAGATTACCACATCATCTAAATACACCGCACAGCCCTCCATGTCACCAGTAACTCAGTTCATAAGGAGTTGAACAGTGGCCGGCGCATTTTGTAACCCAAAAGGCCTCACGGCACAGGAGTATAAGCCTTGTGGTGTAACTGCAGTATGTCTGTGTGGTGGTTTTCCCCCCGCCCTCTTCTCCCCTCTGTGGGGTTGCTGGTGGCCTGGGTTCCCTTCCTTGTCGGTCTCTGGTCTCTCGGGGGGCCCTCCCTCCTCCACTATAGTTACAGTTCAGGTGGAGCATTGATTGGACTATAACACACACACACACACACTCACACACACACACACACACACATAGCCACACAGACATATACATCGGCCTGTGCACCTGCATGCTCGCTCTGTAGTTTTGGAGGTTAGTTAGTCGCGGTAGCTTAGCCTAGCTGTGATTGGGTCTCGGGACCTGGGATAGTTGCTGCTCGTGTTTCGTGTCTGTTTTTGTTTTTTTTTTCTCTTTGCTTTTTCTTTCTTGCAGAATCCCAGTGCTCAATGTACACTTCCATGTGTGTTCTCGCGTCCTGGATTAGCAGCAGGATGGATTTAGTGCGTTAACGACGCGTTAACTTAACATTCTCTTAACGCCGACAATTTTTTTAACGCACACGATTAAAAAAAGAAAAAGAAAAAAAAAAGGTGCATATCATTTCAGGCGCTTGACGGCACCCGTAGTTCGAGGAAAAGTCTGGTGATCTGAAAGATGGAGATGCCAGATGGTTCGCTGGACAAGACTGGAGTTATTTACATGTACCATCGATTTGAAATGAATTACCACCGAAGTACGTTGAGTCTCAAATACCAGAGAGCGCAGCGCTGCTCCGCTCCCCCCCCCTCGTCAAAATCAGACAACGCTGTAGCAGCTTGCGAAAAAGGACGAGTCAAATCAAATCAAACTGCATTTGTTAAGCGCTTTTCTTACAAAATAAGAAATGCAACGCAAAGCGCTTTACATAAAACATAAAACTCAACAATGCTCCCCCCGCTGCCGCACACACACACACACACACACACACACACACACACACACACACACACACACACACACACACACACACACACGTGCGCGCGCACAGACGGGCGCACACTGCGATTCGCACTGAGGATTCAGGTGAGGAAATGGCTGAGTTACTCCCGTTCCGTTACATGTGCACTTTATTTGTTTGTAATTCAGTTTTTGTATCCCCCTGTTTTTAACCCACTTAGGAGAAGGGGATATTTTTTGAGCCTTTTATTTTCCTCCATATGAGAGACATAATTACAGAGAAAATTTAACTGACCAATGCACTTCTTGTACAATGTTTGTGATACATATGGTTCATTGTTTTACACTGAGCTGCTTAAAACAGGAATCTTAAGTTAGTCTTTCCAAGTGTAAAGTTGGGGACTACATTGTGTTTGTATTTATGAAGGAATGTTACATTCAGGTCAAAAGCTTTTTTTGTGGAAATTGAATAAACATTGGCATAAAGCAGCATATTTGCCCTTTCTCAGGTTGTTAACAGTATTAAAAACATTTAAAAAATACCTTGAGGTAATTTAGAACAGCACAAAATGTGTGAATAAATATGAAATAAATATGCGATTAATCGCAGTTAATTACAGAAATCATGGATTCATTAAGATTAAAAATTTTAATCGTTGGCCAGCACTAATATATATATATATATATTAATGTGTGACATATTAAGTATCATATGTATTTTATATCAAAAGTGCACATATATGCTTTAGGTTTTTACCAATAATATATGTGCAGACAAGGAAAAAAAAACAAATAAAAAACAATGCGGAGAACGGCTGATGAACTTCAGCAAGCAGCTCAAGAACGGGACCCTTTGATAAATCATTCATTACAGTTCTCAGATATAATCGATGGTGGCATGTTGGTTTATAAGAATCTTTTTGCCCAGAAGAAAAAAGAGCGACAACAACTACCCATAACTATGTTGTTCTCTCGAAGAAACACTCCTGCACCGCGGGCTTTAGAAGAAAAAGACGCTACAGAGTCAGGATGCAACAGCAGTCAGAAGAGCAGTGAAATATGCACCAGTCACAATTTGTCCTACTGTACTTATTGTATTTTCTTTTCATAATCCTTTTTCATTTTCTCCCGTTCAAATCCAATTAATCGTGTCGCGGTGGGGCGGGGCTGATCTCTGCAATTTGAAGCATGGATTAGGAATGGCCGATATTTTTTCCCCACGGTAAGAATTTGTCATCTCGCGGTAAAAATGATAAATTCCCGTTTATGACGTTTTTGTGTAAAAGTGATTTTTGGTTCTGCGTTAAATCAACGCACAACGTACGGGAAGGAAGGAAGGAAGGAAGGAAGGAAGGAAGGAAGGAAGGAAGGAAGGAAGGAAGGAAGGAAGGAAGGAAGGAAGGAAGGAAGGAAGGAAGGAAGGAAGGAAGGAAGGAAATGAGCCAGAAAGAAAGAAAGAAAGATATGAGCCAGAAAGAAAGAAAGAAAGAAAGATATGAGCCAGAAAGAAAGAAAGAAAGAAAGAAAGAAAGAAAGAAAGAAAGAAAGAAAGAAAGAAAGAAAGAAAGAAAGAAAGAAAGAAAGAAAGAAAGAAAGAAAGAAAGAAAGAAAGAAAGAAAGAAAGAAAGAAAGAAAGATAAATTCCCGTTGATGAGGCTTTTGTGTAACAAACATGGCGGATCTGAGAGCGAGATAGATTTATAGTAGAAAAGGTGGAGTTGAATTGGTATTTTTTTTATCGTCATTTTTATCGTTATCGGGATAAATGCCCGAAATTATCGTGATACATTTTTTAATCCATACCGCCCATCCCTAGCATGGATATAATAATTGTAAAAAAAAAAAAAAAAGGTTGCTGCTTCGTGGATTTCACTTATCAGGGGTTCTTTCTGGAACGTAACCCCCGCGGAAAATGAGGGATTACTGCACACCAAATATTTGTCTCACTTCTGTAATTAGTTTTATCATCCTGTTTTTTTGGATCATATTTATAAGGATTTAAAACACTTATCTTATTGCTATTTGTATGACCTTTCTTTCTTGTGAGAAAGGTTCTGCCAGTATATACAGCTCAACAAGAGTACTGTGTTGGAGGAAAAAAAAAAAGAGGCAGGCAGCTTCAGCAACATTAAGCCAGAGGGCAAAACTAGAACAAGAAAATGTTAAAGCAGCTGTAGTTTCAACATTTGTAGAAAAAGGGAGTGACAGTGGAGAAAACAACTTTATTCCATTATTTGCTGCACACAAAGGAAAAGCAGAGCTACTTGTTAGAACGTTGCTGTATGGGTGGTTGGGATGGTTCATTACAGATCTCCTCAGCAGCAGTGCTGTGTAGGCGGAGGAGCATGTCTGGAGTATAAAGCAGTGCCAAGGTTGTAACTCATAGTGCTGGGTACACACATGGCATGTGACACACAACAGCTCACGCACACGCACACACACACTAACATATACTGCCCCATCCACGTGAAAACAACATTTCCTTGCACTCAAGCCTTGCCTTATTCACGTTAGCATGCGGAAAGGATGCCTGCCTCCAGGAAATGGACAGATGCATTTTCACCACCGGCGGCCAGCCCCGGGTCTGAATCATTACAGTTAAAATTAAGTCACCATTCTGTGGCCACAATCTTCCTGTTCCTGTCTGTTCTTCCTTTAATTTATTTTACCCCCGTGTCACTCTCCGCTGCTTCTTAAATAATTTGAGTTAGACTGAGGCAAGAGGTCTAGGACTGGAAGAGAATAAAAATCTAACGAAACTCTTTTGTTACACTAGTTGTATTCCCTGAAATGAATATATGGTTGTTGGTTTTTTTTTGTGAAGAATTAAGTAGAGAGGAAAAGCAGTGAGGAGTGAGAATAAACACAGAATATTAAAATCAAGTGAACAGGGCTGATCTCTCATCTCTTTCTCAAGCTTGTGATGACTGCTGATTAGACTGACAGAGCCTTTCTGACTCGGACTCACTGAAAAGGTTTCAAAGCAGCCTGTGTGCGCAGGGTGAGTGTGTGTGTGTGTGTGTGTGTGTGTGTGTGTGTGTGTGTGTGTGTGTGTGTGTGTGTGTGTGTGTGTGTGTGTGTGTGTGTGTGTGTGTGTGCTCCTGGATGCGTGTCTCTTTTATGTATGAGCGTGTGTGTTTGCATAACTGAGCAGTCCAGTCATTTATCATGTTTTCATTTTTCAGCTTCATGAGTAATGTCAGTGTGTACGCTTCCATTTGACGTCTAAAGCGCTACGGAGAAGCTTAGAAGATCTCTTTGCGTTGTAAATCAAAATTAATCAATTAAACTGAATTGATTTACTGCACCACATGTCATGTTTATCTGTTAAACTGCGCATCCAACCAATATGCAAATGACTGAACTCGTGGCTGGCGACAGTTTGAATTTATTCTGACTACTTCCTGTAAGGGTAACTGTGGACAAAAAGTACTCAAACTCCACTGATGCCTCACAGCAAGAAGGTTCATGGTTCAAATGCCGGCAGGGACTATGCATTCTCAGTTGCAGGTATGCCTCTCACAGGCCATGGCAGAAGCATGTATTGGTGCTTCTCCACTAGTACCGACTAGGAATGGGCGATATTTTACCGTTCACGATAAACCATCAAAAAAATTCCCCACGGTAAGAATTTGTATCTCACGGTAAAAATGATAAATTCCCGTTGATGATGTTTTTGTGTAAAACTGATTTATGGTTCTGCGTTAAATCCACACACAACGTACGTGAAGGAAGGAAGGAAGGAAGGAAGGAAGGAAGGAAGGAAGGAAGGAAGGAAGGAAGGAAGGAAGGAAGGAAGGAAGGAAGGAAGGAAGGAAGGAAGGAAGGAAGAGAAAGAAAGAAAGAAAGAAAGAAAGACAGAAAGACAGAAAGATATGAGAAAAAGAAAAAAGATATGAGAAAGAAAGAAAAAAGATATGAGAAAGAAAGAAAAAAGATATGAGAAAGAAAGATATGAGAAAGAAAAAGAAAGAAAGAAAGAAAGAAAGATATGAGAAAGAAAAAAAGAAAGAAAGCAAAAAAGAAAGAAAGCAAAAAAGAAAGATGAGAAAGAAAGAAAGAAAGAAAGAAAGAAAGAAAGAAAGAAAGAAAGAAAGAAAGAAAGAAAGAAAGAAAGAAAGAAAGAAAGAAAGAAAGAAAGAAAGAAAGAAAGAAAGAAAGAAAGAAAGAAAGAAAGAAAGAAAGAAAGAGGGTCCCCCCTTATGATCCAGGTTCTGGTCCAGGTTTCTTCCCTCCTAAAGGGGAGTTTTTCCTTGCCACTGTTTGGCTTAAGAGTCAAGGTGAGTGTTTTGGGAGAAATCTCACCTAGGCTTGGGAGCGGTCGGCTGTGCAAAAATGAATCAGACACACACTCGCTTTTGCTATAATATATGAATACATTTATTAGCAAACAAGCAGTGCACACAAAAAGACTCACACACAACTGCCCTTTGCTAGGATAACTCTGTGTCAAGTTATCCCCCGCAAATGACAAAGCAACAGACAATTACACAAGGCTTGGCCTAAACTCTTACCTTAACACAGAAGGACTGGAGAGCCGGAACAGTCCAGGCAGAGTTGCCATCAACCCTAGCTGGGCGTCATGCACAAACCCGCAGCTGACTCTGAATCCGGACTTCCGGCTCTCGCGTCTTTATACCTTTCTCGCGGAGGACCCCCGCCTGCCAGTTCTCACGCTAAGTCTTGGCTCACACGGGACTGAGCTTCTCGTGTGAACCAAGCGCCTCTCTCACGGTTACAATAAACAACAGGTGCATAGCTGATATGACTGTTTTGAGAATGAAGGACATTTCAGGACACAAAACTTATTTTTTCTTCCTTCAGTGAGGCAGCGTTCAGTTATTCTGCTCCTCACTGGTGGAACAAACTTCCTGTAGACCTGAGGTCTGCTCCAACTGTTTACTCAAGCTTACTCTTAAATTAAATACTTACCTGCTGCACTCTACTGCCCTTATTTTTATTTTTAACAGCTTGTGCTTTTTATTATTTTACTTCTTTTCTTATCATTAGGGCCCGAGCACCTTCAGAGCGAAGGCCCTATTGTATTTGCAGGAATTTTTATTATTATTAGGGCCCGAGCACCTTCAGTGCGAAGGCCCTATTGTATCTGTAGGAATTTTTATTATTATTATTATTTTCCTGACAAAGTGAAGGCCTTTTTGCCCCCCTTAACATGCCCAAAAAGTCACCAAATTTTGCACCCTAGTCAGGCCTGGCGAAAAATTTGATATTTAAAGGTTTGCATTAATGGGCGTGGCAAAATGGCTCAACAGCGCCCCCTTGAAAACTTTGTGCCTCAAGCCCCACGATACGGTTTGACGTACATGCACGAAAATCGGTACACACCTGTATCATGGGACAACTTAAAGAAAAGTCTCTTGGGGTCATGCCCGAAACCGAACAGGATGTCGGCCATTTTGAATTAGTCGTGTCATTTTGGCGAAATTTATGCCATTCCTTCGAAAGTTAATTCAGCCCGAACCGTAACGTGCCCCCAAGTGTGTTATACATCAAAATGTGCGTCTCCATCCTGCGACAACACGCATTACTTTTCTCTTTCAAAAGCGTTACCGTGGCGACGCTAGACGCCAAAAAGCGCGCCCACCCTTCATCTGATTGGTTCGACAGAAAAAACTTTGTGCCTCAAGCCCCATAATAAGGTTTGACGTACATGAACGAAAATCGGTACACACCTGTATCATGTTGCAACTAAAAGAAAAGTCTCTTGGCGCCATAGCCGAAACCGAACAGGAAGTCGGCCATTTTGAACATTCTGAATTAATTGCGTAATTTTGGAGCAATATATGCCATTCATTCGAGAGTTAATTCAGCCCGAACCGTATCGTGCCCCCAGGTGTGTTATACATCAAAATGTGCGTCTACATCCTGCGACTACACGCATTACTTTTCTCTTTCAAAAGTGTTACCGTGGCGACGCTAGACGCCAACAAGCGCACCCCCCCTTCATCTGATTGGTCCATATTTGATAGCTCCCCAAAAGGCACCAAATTTGGCATGCAAGCCAGGCCTGGCGATAAATTTGATATTTCATGGTTTGCATTAATGGGCGTGGCAAAATGGCTCAACAGCGCCCCCTAGAAAACTTTGTGCCTCATGCCCCACAATACGGTTTGACGTACATGCACGAAAATCGCTACACACCTGTATCATGGCACAACTTAAAGAAAAGTCTCTTGGAGCCATGGCCGAAACCGAACAGGATGTCGGCCATTTTGAATACATTGTGTCATTTTGGCGAAATTTATGCCATTCCTTCGGCAGTTAATTCAGCCCGAACCGTAACGTGCCCCCAGGTGTGTTATACATCAAAATGTGCGTCTACATCCTGCGACACCACGCATTACTTTTCTCTTTCAAAAGTGTTACCGTGGCGACGCTAGACGCCAAAAGGCGCGCCCCCCCTTCATGTGATTGGTCCATATTTGATAGTTCTACAAAAGTCACCAAATTTTGCATGCAAGCCAGACTTGGCGATACATTTGATATTTCATGGTTTGCATTAATGGGCGTGGCCTAACGGCTCAACAGCGCCCCCTGCCATAACTTTTGAATGGTTTGACATATAGAGTCCTGGGTGGTGTCATAAGATTCTGTATGGAGTCCTTGACCTTCATTGGCATGAATTAGCCCCGCCCCTTCTTGTCATTGGTTGTCCCTTTTTTCTGCTATAACATTTTAATTGTTTGACATAGGAAGTCGTGGGTGGTGTCATCAGATTCTTTATGGAGCCCTTGACCTTCATTGGCTTAAATTAGCCCCGCCCCTTCTTCTGATTGGCTGTCCCTTTTTTCTGCTATAACTTTTGAATGGTTTGACATAGGAAGTCGTGGGTGGTGTCATGGGACTCTGTAATTAGTCCTTAAGCTTCGTTGGCCTTAATTAGCCCCGCCCCTTCTTCTGATTGGTTGTCCCGATTTTCTGCTATAACTTTGGAATGGTTTGACATAGAGAGTCGTGGGTGGTGTCATCAGATTCTGTATGGAATCCTTGACCTTCATTGGCTTGAATTAGCCCCGCCCCTTCTTCTGATTGGTTGTCCCTTTTTTCTGCTATAACCTTTCAATGGTTTGACATAGGAAGTCGTGGGTGGTGTCATTTCTGATACTTATGGGGGGCGGTGGCCGTGAGTGCGAGGGCCCGTTCATCGCTGCTTGCAGCTTTAATTATTATTATTATTATTTTCCTGACAAAGTGAAGGCCTTTTTGCCCCCCTTAACATGCCCAAAAAGTCACCAAATTTTGCACCCTAGTCAGGCCTGGCGAAAAATTTGATATTTAAAGGTTTGCATTAATGGGCGTGGCAAAATGGCTCAACAGCGCCCCCTTGAAAACTTTGTGCCTCAAGCCCCACGATACGGTTTGACGTACATGCACGAAAATCGGTACACACCTGTATCATGGGACAACTTAAACAAAAGTCTCTTGGGGTCATGCCCGAAAGCGAACAGGATGTCGGCCATTTTGAATTAGTCGTGTCATTTTGGCGAAATTTATGCCATTCCTTCGAAAGTTAATTCAGCCCGAACCGTAACGTGCCCCCAAGTGTGTTATACATCAAAATGTGCGTCTCCATCCTGCGACAACACGCATTACTTTTCTCTTTCAAAAGCGTTACCGTGGCGGCGCTAGACGCCAAAAAGCGCGCCCACCCTTCATCTGATTGGTTCGACAGAAAAAACTTTGTGCCTCAAGCCCCATAATACGGTTTGACGTACATGAACGAAAATCGGTACACACCTGTATCATGTTGCAACTAAAAGAAAAGTCTCTTGGCGCCATGGCCGAAACCGAACAGGAAGTCGGCCATTTTGAACATTCTGAATTAATTGCGTAATTTTGGAGCAATATATGCCATTCCTTCGAGAGTTAATTCAGCCCGAACCGTATCGTGAACCCAGATGTGTTATACATCAAAATATGTGTCTCCATCCTGCGACTACACGCATTACTTTTCTCTTTCGAAAGTGTTACCGTGGCGACGCTAGACGCCAACAAGCGCACCCCCCCTTCATCTGATTGGTCCATATTTTATAGTTCCACAAAAGGCACCAAATTTGGCATGCAAGCCATGCCTGGCGATAAATTTGATATTTTATGGTTTGCATTAATGGGCGTGGCAAAATGGCTCAACAGCGCCCCCCGGAAAACTTTGTGCCTCAAGCCCCACAATACGGTTTGACGTACATGCACGAAAATCGGTACACACCTGTATCATGGCACAACTTAAAGAAAAGTCTCTTGGAGCCATGGCCGAAACCGAACAGGATGTCGGCCATTTTGAATAAATTGTGTCATTTTGGCGAAATTTATGCCATTCCTTCGAGAGTTAATTCAGCCCGAACCGTAACGTGAACACAGATGTGTTATACATCAAAATATGTGTCTCCATCCTGCGACTACACGCATTACTTTTCTCTTTCGAAAGTGTTACCGTGGCGAAACTAGACGCCAACAAGCGCACCCACCCTTCATCTGATTGGTCCATATTTGATAGTTCTCCAAAAGTCACCAAATTTGGCATGCAAGCCAGGCCTGGCGATACATTTGATATTTCATGGTTTGCATTAATGGGCGTGGCCTAACGGCTCAACAGCGCCCCCTAGAATACTTTTCTCTGCCATAACTTTTGAATGGTTTCACATAGAGAGTCGTGGGTGGTGTCATGGGAATCTGTAATGAGTCCTTAAGCTTCGTTGGCCTTAATTAGCCCCGCCCCTTCTTCTGATTGGTTGTCCCGATTTTCTGCTATAACTTTTGAATGGTTTGACATAGAGAGTCGTGGGTGGTGTCATCAGATTCTTTATGGAGTCCTTGACCTTCATTGGCCTGAATTAGCCCCGCCCCTTCTTCTGATTGGTTGTCCTTTTTTTATAATAAAATCGCTGCGAGCCGCCAGTCGCTCTCGCGCTGACTCCCGCTTCCTGATTCAAACATCTGCCGGCCCCGCCCCCTGACCAATCAGTGGCGAGTAGGGTGATGACGGCCCCGCCCCCCGACCAATCAGTGGCGAGTAGGGTGATGACGGCCCCGCCCCCCGACCAATCAGTGGCGAGTATGGTGATGACGGCCCCGCCCCCCGACCAATCAGTGGCGAGTATGGTGATGACGGCCCCGCCCCCCGACCAATCAGTGGCGAGTAGGGTGATGACGGCCCCGCCCCCGACCAATCAGTTCCCTGTAATGTGGTGACCTCAGAAATATTCCCGGCTCAGCCCGGTTACAACCTTCGCAGAATGGTTACAGAAAAAGTGATTATTAAAATAGTAGGGTTTTACTAATATTTATAACTTACAAATATTTAAAAAATTAGGAAAAAAAAGTTCCAGACATTTTATCGCTATCTTGGTCTGTCCTAAGCCAGTAGGTCAAATGAAAGGATTAGCTTAGACTTAGCTCAGCCAGATTATTGTGGTCTTTGGTGCCAGAGGTTGGGAGTTCAAGCCTGGCAATATGCCGAAACTTTTGTCAGCAATTTTTGTGTTTTTTTTACATCAAAATGTTCGTCTCTGTCCTGTGACGACGCACATTACTTCTCTCTTTCAAAAGTGTTACCGTGGCGACGCTAGACACGAAAAAGCGCTCGTCCCCTTCATCTGATTGGTCCATATTTGATAGTTCTCCAAAAGTCACCAAATTTTGCATGCAAGCCAGGCCTGGCGATACATTTGATATTTCATGGTTTGCATTAATGGGCGTGGCCTAACGGCTCAACAGCGCCCCCTAGAATACTTTTCTCTGCCATAACTTTTGAATGGTTTGACATAAAGAGTCGTGGGTGGTGTCATGGGACTCGGTATTGAGTCCTTGACCTTCATTGGCCTGAATTAGCCACGCCCCTTCTTCTGATTGGTTGTCCCGATTTTCTGCCATAACTTTTGAATGGTTTGACATAGAGAGTCGTGGGTGGTGTCATCAGACTCTGTATGGAGTCCTTGACCTTCATTGGCCTGAATTAGCCCCGCCCCTTCTTCTGATTGGTTGTTCCTTTTTTCTGCTATAACTTTTGACTGGTTTGACATAGAGAGTCGTGGGTGGTGTCATTTCTGATATGCTTATGGGGGGCGGTGGACGTGAGTGCGAGGGCCCGTTCATCGCTGCTTGCAGCTTTAATTTTATTTATTATTTTACCTCCTTTTCTCATAATTTTATTGACTGTCTAATTATGTCTTGCTGCTTTTAATGTCGATGTAAAGCACCTTGAATCACCTTGTGTTGAATTGTGCTATATGAATAAACTTGCCTTGCCTTTCCTTGCCTTAAGGTTTTTCTCCCACTAGGGGAGTTTTTACCTGCCATTGTTTATGTAATAATTGCTCGGGGGTTTATGTTCTGGATCTCTGGAAAGCGTCTAGAGACAACACATGTTGTATTAGACGCTATACAAATAAAATTGAATTGAATTGAATTGAATGATTGCTTCCATTTTCTTGACTTCGCTGTGGTGAATGACAACATCTGATCTCCATTGATAATGTATTTATAGCCATGTTGCACACGTTTTACTCAAAAGTTGACATGAATGAACTAACTCAAGACGTAATTTGAACCAGAAACTCTGAGATTTTCGTCACAGGGTTTGTCAAAGCGGAGTGAATATTTTAAGACAGACAAATTTGTTGAAAATTCACCGAAAGAGCATCTGAAAATATACAGTGTACAGAGCAGAGGCAGCTGCTGCAAATGCTGTTTTTTCTTTGTCTTGTATTTGGCTAAGATGCTGTTAAAAACACGACAAGGTGGACTTAATAATTTTCATATTCAATACATCAATACACTTTGTACAACCCTGTTTTGTTATGTTTATATACACGCTTTAGCTCAGGTTCTCTGCAAAATGTCATTTGAAATTATGTGATATTGTGGGAAAACACTGAGTAAACTTACTACTGCAACAATTGATTTACTGATTCACCCATGTGAATGGGAAACATTGTGGCTCTTTACATCACTTTTGCAGGTTTTTTAATGAAAATATGATATTTATGAAGTGACCAATATCTGAAATGTTTTTATTGTTTTAGCAGATTGTGTAACATTTTTTACTATGTAGCTTTATGCTATAAATTTGCATATGTTAAGCATGGTTTCCTTCTGTGTACCTTGGATCTTCACAGCTATCTGTCCTGTTAACTTCAAAGTCTTTCAGGTGTTCAGTGTCAATTCATTTGGTCCTGTTTGGGTCTTATTTAAAGGAGCTATCCTGATGTCTTCAGTTTGGGATAAAGACCAGACTCAACTCTTGACATTTGGCAAGCCTTTTAAACCTAGTTCAGCTAGTCAGAACTGTTTGTGTCATTCTCTCCATCCAAACCTCCCCCTTCCTGAGCCACACATCTCATACTATCCATTATTCCTCCCTCCCCCACCCTCTATTCTTCATTCCACCCATCCCCACCCTCTCATCCATTTCCTCTCCCTCATTCATTTACTCCCTCATCCCTCTTTATATCAATTCACCCAGCCTTCCCTTCTATTCCAATTGATTTACTTTTTAACACTTTCTTTTTTTTAACATTGTGCAGTCCCATTGTCCATATCCACCAGTTTTAAGATGAGACAAAAAGAATTCAGTTTCAACATAACTCATGACATCATAGTTCAGGTTCTTGCTTGATTTTTCAAAAGTATTTAACATACTTTTGTTCTCAGAATGGTATCACGGATTAAAATCATTGCATTAACCTGTGATTACAATATCTAACAGTGTGAAACTGGAAAAATATAATTATAATTAAAGCTGCAAGCAGCGATGAACGGGCCCTCGCACTCACGGCCGCCGCCCCCCATAAGCATATCAGAAATGACACCACCCACGACTTCCTATGTCAAACCATTCAAAAGTTATAGCAGAAAAAAGGGACAACCAATCACAAGAAGGGGCGGGGCTAATTCAGGCCAATGAAGGTCAAGGACTCCATACAGAGTCGTATGACACCACCCACGACTCTCCATGTCAAACCATTCAAAAGTTATAGCAGGAAATAGGGACAACCAATCAAAAGAAGGGGCGGGGCTAATTTTCACCAATTATGGTCAAGGACTCAATACCGAGTCCCATGACACCACCCATGACTCTTTATGTCAAACCATTCAAAAGTTATGGCAGAGAAAAGTTTTCCGGGGGGTGCTGTTGAGCCATTTTGCCACGCCCATTAATGCAAACCATGAAATATCACATTTATCACCAGGCCTGGCTTGCATGCAAAATTTGGTGACTTTTGGAGAACTATCAAATATGGACCAATCAGATTAAGGGGGCACGCTTTTTGGCGTCTAGCATCGCCACGGTAACACTTTTGAAAGAGAAAAGTAATGCGCGTAGTCGCAAGATGGAGACGCACATTTTGAGGTATAAGTCACCTGGATGCACGTTACGGTTCGGGCCGTATTAATTGCCGAAGGAATGGCATTAATTGCGCCAAAATTACACAATTAATTCAAAATGGCCGACTTCCTGTTCAATTTCGGCCATGGCGCCAAGAGACTTTTCTTTAAGTTGCGACATGATACAGGTGTGTACCGATTTTCGTTCATGTACGTCAAACCGTATTATGGGGCTTGAGGCTCAAAGTTTTTTCCCTCTGAACCAATCAGATGAAGGGTGGGCGCACTTTTTGGTGTCTAGCGTTGCCGCGGTAACGCTTTTAAATGAGAAAAGTAATGTGCGTCGTTGCAGGACAGGGATGCACATATTGATGTAGAAAAAAAAAAATTGCTGACAAAAAAGTCTGGATACTGCGGGAACCGAACTCTGATCTCTGACTCCAAAGACGGGAACGCTCTGGCTGAGCTAAGACTCAGCTTCTCATCTCTATTTGACCTACTGCCTTAGGAGAGACCAACATATCGATATTTAGTAATGTAAGTCTGGAGCTGTTTTTTCTAATTTTTTTAAATATTTGTAAGTTATAAATATTAGTAAAACTCTACTATTTTAATTATTACTTTTTCTGTAACCATTCTGCCAAGGTTGTAACCGGGCTGAGCTGGGAATATTTCTGACGTCACCACATTACAGGGAGCTGATTGGTCGGGGGGCGGGGCCGTCATCACCCTACTCGCCACTGATTGGTCGGGGGGCGGGGCCGTCATCACCCTACTCGCCACCGATTGGTCGGGGGGCGGGGCCGTCATCACCCTCCGCGCCACTGATTGGTCGGGAGGCGGGGCCGTCATCACCCTACTCGCCACCGATTGGTCGGGGGGCGGGGCCGGCAGACGTTTGAATCAGGAAGCGGGAGTCAGCGCGAGAGCGACTGGCGGCTCGTGGCGATTTTATTATAAAAAAGGGACAACCAATCAGAAGAAGGGGCGGGGCTAATTCAGGCCAAAGAAGCTCAAGGACTCATTGCAGAGTCCCTTGACACCACCTACGACTTCCTATGTCAAACCATTCAAAGTTTATAGCAGAAAAAAGAGACAACCAATCAGAAGAAGGGGCGGGGCTAATTCAGGCCAATGAAGGTCAAGGACTCCATACAGAATCTGATGACACCACCCACGACTCTCTATGTCAAACCATTCAAAAGTTATGGCAGAGAAAAGTATTCAAGGTGGCGCTGTTGAGCCGTTAGGCGACGCCCATTAATGCAAACCATGAAATATAAAATTTATCACCAGGCCTGGCTTGCATGCAAAATTTGGTGACTTTTGGAGAACTATCAAATATGGACCAATCACATGAAGGGGGGGGCGCGCCTTTTGGCGTCTAGCGTCGCCACGGTAACACTTTTGAAAGAGAAAAGTAATGCGTGGTGTCGCAGGATGTAGACGCACATTTTGATGTATAACACACCTGGGTGCACGATACGGTTCGGGCTGAATTAACTCTCGAAGGAATGGCATAAATTTCGCCAAAATGACACCATTTATTCAAAATGGCCGACATCCTGTTCGGTTTTGGCCATGGCTCCAAGAGACTTTTCTTTAAGTTGTGCCATGATACAGGTGTGTAGCGATTTTCGTGCATGTACGTCAAACCGTATTGTGGGGCTTGAGGCACAAAGTTTTCCGGGGGGCGCTGTTGAGCCATTTTGCCACGCCCATTAATGCAAACCATGAAATATCAAATTTATCACCAGGCCTGGCTTGCATGCCAAATTTGGTGCCTTTTGGGGAACTATCAAATATGGACCAATCAGATGAAGGGGGGGTGCGCTTGTTGGCGTCTAGCGTCGCCACGGTAACCCTTTCGAAAGAGAAAAGTAATGCGTGTAGTCGCAGGATGGAGACGCACATTTTGATGTATAACACATCTGGGTTCACGATACGGTTCGGGCTGAATTAACTCTCGAAGAATGGCATATATTGCTCCAAAATTACGCAATTAATTCAGAATGTTCAAAATGGCCGACTTCCTGTTCGGTTTCGGCCATGGCGCCAAGAGACTTTTCTTTTAGTTGCGACATGATACAGGAGTGTACCAATTTTCGTTCATGTACGTCAAACCGTATTATGGGGCTTGAGGCGCAAAGTTTTTTCTGTCTGAACCAACCAGATGAAGGGTGGGCGCGCTTTTTGGCGTCTAGCGTCGCCACGGTAACGCTTTTGAAAGAGAAAAGTAATGCGTGTGGTCGCAGGAGGGAGACGCACATTTTGATGTATAATACACCTGGGTGCACGTTACGGTTCGGGCTGAATTAACTGCCGAAGGAATGGCATAAATTGCGCCAAAGTGACACGATTAATTCAAAATGGCCGACTTCCTGTTCGGTTTCGGGCATGACGGCAAGAGACTTTTCTTTAAGTTGTCCCATGATACAGGTGTGTACCGATTTTCGTGCATGTACGTCAAACCGTATCGTGGGGCTTGAGGCACAAAGTTTTCAAGGGGGCGCTGTTGAGCCATTTTGCCACGCCCATTAATGCAAACCATTAAATATCAAATTTTTCGCCAGGCCTGACTTGGGTGCAAAATTTGGTGACTTTTTGGGCATGTTAAGGGGGGCAAAAAGGCCATCACTTTGTCAGAAGAAAAATAATAATAATAATTAAAGCTGCAAGCAGCGATGAACGGGCCCTCGCACTCACGGCCACCGCCCCCCATAAGTATCAGAAATGACACCACCCACGACTTCCTATGTCAAACCATTGAAAGGTTATAGCAGAAAAAAGGGACAACCAATCAGAAGAAGGGGCGGGGCTAATTCAAGCCAATGAAGGTCAAGGATTCCATACAGAATCTGATGACACCACCCACGACTCTCTATGTCAAACCATTCCAAAGTTATAGCAGAAAATCGGGACAACCAATCAGAAGAAGGGGCGGGGCTAATTAAGGCCAACGAAGCTTAAGGACTAATTACAGAGTCCCATGACACCACCCACGACTTCCTATGTCAAACCATTCAAAAGTTATAGCAGAAAAAAGGGACAGCCAATCAGAAGAAGGGGCGGGGCTAATTTAAGCCAATGAAGGTCAAGGGCTCCATAAAGAATCTGATGACACCACCCACGACTTCCTATGTCAAACAATTAAAATGTTATAGCAGAAAAAAGGGACAACCAATGACAAGAAGGGGCGGGGCTAATTCATGCCAATGAAGGTCAAGGACTCCATACAGAATCTTATGACACCACCCAGGACTCTATATGTCAAACCATTCAAAAGTTATGGCAGGGGGCGCTGTTGAGCCGTTAGGCCACGCCCATTAATGCAAACCATGAAATATCAAATGTATCGCCAAGTCTGGCTTGCATGCAAAATTTGGTGACTTTTGTAGAACTATCAAATATGGACCAATCACATGAAGGGGGGGCGCGCCTTTTGGCGTCTAGCGTCGCCACGGTAACACTTTTGAAAGAGAAAAGTAATGCGTGGTGTCGCAGGATGTAGACGCACATTTTGATGTATAACACACCTGGGGGCACGTTACGGTTCGGGCTGAATTAACTGCCGAAGGAATGGCATAAATTTCGCCAAAATGACACAATGTATTCAAAATGGCCGACATCCTGTTCGGTTTCGGCCATGGCTCCAAGAGACTTTTCTTTAAGTTGTGCCATGATACAGGTGTGTAGCGATTTTCGTGCATGTACGTCAAACCGTATTGTGGGGCATGAGGCACAAAGTTTTCTAGGGGGCGCTGTTGAGCCATTTTGCCACGCCCATTAATGCAAACCATGAAATATCAAATTTATCGCCAGGCCTGGCTTGCATGCCAAATTTGGTGCCTTTTGGGGAGCTATCAAATATGGACCAATCAGATGAAGGGGGGGTGCGCTTGTTGGCGTCTAGCGTCGCCACGGTAACACTTTTGAAAGAGAAAAGTAATGCGTGTAGTCGCAGGATGTAGACGCACATTTTGATGTATAACACACCTGGGGGCACGATACGGTTCGGGCTGAATTAACTCTCGAATGAATGGCATATATTGCTCCAAAATTACGCAATTAATTCAGAATGTTCAAAATGGCCGACTTCCTGTTCGGTTTCGGCTATGGCGCCAAGAGACTTTTCTTTTAGTTGCAACATGATACAGGTGTGTACCGATTTTCGTTCATGTACGTCAAACCTTATTATGGGGCTTGAGGCACAAAGTTTTTTCTGTCGAACCAATCAGATGAAGGGTGGGCGCGCTTTTTGGCGTCTAGCGTCGCCACGGTAACGCTTTTGAAAGAGAAAAGTAATGCGTGTTGTCGCAGGATGGAGACGCACATTTTGATGTATAACACACTTGGGGGCACGTTACGGTTCGGGCTGAATTAACTTTCGAAGGAATGGCATAAATTTCGCCAAAATGACACGACTAATTCAAAATGGCCGACATCCTGTTCGGTTTCGGGCATGACCCCAAGAGACTTTTCTTTAAGTTGTCCCATGATACAGGTGTGTACCGATTTTCGTGCATGTACGTCAAACCGTATCGTGGGGCTTGAGGCACAAAGTTTTCAAGGGGGCGCTGTTGAGCCATTTTGCCACGCCCATTAATGCAAACCTTTAAATATCAAATTTTTCGCCAGGCCTGACTAGGGTGCAAAATTTGGTGACTTTTTGGGCATGTTAAGGGGGGCAAAAAGGCCTTCACTTTGTCAGGAAAATAATAATAATAATAAAAATTCCTACAGATACAATAGGGCCTTCGCACTGAAGGTGCTCGGGCCCTAATTAAAGCTGCAAGCAGCGATGAACGGGCCCTCGCACTCACGGCCACTGCCCCCATAAGCATATCAGAAATGACACCACCCACGACTTCCTATGTCAAACCATTCAAAGGTTATAGCAGAAAAAAGGGACAACCAATCAGAAGAAGGGGCGGGGCTTATTTAGGCCAATGAAGGTCAAGGGCTCCATAAAGAATCTGATGACACCACCCACGACTCTCTATGTCAAACCATTCCAAAGTTATAGTAGAAAATCGGGACAACCAATCAGAATAAGGGGCGGGGCTAATTAAGGCCAACGAAGCTTAAGGACTCATTACAGAGTCCCATGCCACCTCCCACGACTTCCTATGTCAAACCATTCAAAAGTTATAGCATAAAAAAGGGACAACCAATCAGAAGAAGGGGCGGGGCTAATTCAGGCCAATGAAGGTCAAGGGCTCCATAAAGAATCTGATGACATCACCCACGACTCTCTATGTCAAACCATTCCAAAGTTATAGCAGAAAATCGGGACAACCAATCAGAAGAAGGGGCGGGGCTAATTAAGGCCAACGAAGCTTGAGGACTCATTACAGAGTCCCATGACACCACCCACAACTTCCTATGTCAAACCATTCAAAAGTTATGGCAGATAAAAGTATTCTAGGGGGCGCTGTTGAGCAGTTAGGCCACGCCCATTAATGCAAACCATAAAATATCAAATTTATCGCCAAGTCTGTCTTGCATGCAAAATTTGGTGACTTTTGGAGAACTATCAAATATGGACCAATCAGATTTCAAAATGGCCGACTTCCTGTTCGGTTTCGGCCATGGCTCCAAGAAACTTTTCTTTAAGTTGTGCCATGATACAGGTGTGTAGCGATTTTCGTGCATGTACGTCAAACCGTATTGTGGGGCTTGAGGCACAAAGTTTTCAGGGGGGCGCTGTTGAGCCATTTTGCCACGCCCATTAATGCAAACCATGAAATATCAAATTTATCGCCAGGCATGGCTTGCATGCCAAATTTGGTGCCTTTTGGGGAACTATCAAATATGGACCAATCAGATGAAGGGGGGGTGCGCTTGTTGGCGTCTAGCGTCGCCACGGTAACACTTTCGAAAGAGAAAAGTAATGCGTGTAGTCGCAGGATGGAGACGCACATTTTGATGTATAACACATCTGGGTTCACGATACGGTTCGGGCTGAATTAACTCTCGAAGGAATGGCATATATTGCTCCAAAATTACGCAATTAATTCAGAATGTTCAAAATGGCCGACTTCCTGTTCGGTTTCGGCCATGGCGCCAAGAGACTTTTCTTTTAATTGCGACATGATACAGGTGTGTACCGATTTTCGTTCATGTACGTCAAACCGTATTATGGGGCTTGAGGCACAAAGTTTTTTCTGTCGAACCAATCAGATGAAGGGTGGGCGCGCTTTTTGGCGTCTAGCGCCGCCACGGTAACGCTTTTGAAAGAGAAAAGTAATGCGTGTTGTCGCAGGATGGAGACGCACATTTTGATGTATAACACACTTGGGGGCACGTTACGTTTCGGGCTGAATTAACTTTCGAAGGAATGGCATAAATTTCGCCAAAATGACACGACTAATTCAAAATGGCCGACATCCTGTTCGGTTTCGGGCATGACCTCAAGAGACTTTTGTTTAAGTTGTCCCATGATACAGGTGTGTACCGATTTTCGTGCATGTACGTCAAACCGTATCGTGGGGCTTGAGGCACAAAGTTTTCAAGGGGGCGCTGTTGAGCCATTTTGCCACGCCCATTAATGCAAACCTTTAAATATCAAATTTTTCGCCAGGCCTGACTAGGGTGCAAAATTTGGTGACTTTTTGGGCATGTTAAGGGGGGCAAAAAGGCCTTCACTTTGTCAGGAAAATAATAATAATAATAATAATAATAAAAATTCCTGCAAATACAATAGGGCCTTCGCTCTGAAGGTGCTCGGGCCCTAATTAAAGCTGCAAGCAGCGATGAACGGGCCCTCGCACTCACGGCCGCCGCCCCCCATAAGCATATCAGAAATGACACCACCCACGACTTCCTATGTTAAACCATTCAAAAGATATAGCAGAAAAAAGGGACAACCAATCAGAAGAAGGGGCGGGGCTAATTCAGGCCAATGAAGGTCAAGGACTCCATACAGAATCTGATGACACCACCCATGACTCTCTATGTCAAACCATTCCAAAGTTATAGCAGAAAATCGGGACAACCAATCAGAAGAAGGGGCGGGGCTAATTCAGGCCAATGAAGGTCAAGGACTCCATAAAGAATCTGATGACCCCACCCACGACTCCCTATGTCAAACCATTCCAAAGTTATAGCAGAAAATCGGGACAACCAATCAGAAGAAGGGGCGGGGCTAATTAAGGCCAACGAAGCTTAAGAACTCAGCACAAAGTCCCATGACACCACCCACGACTTCCTATGTCAAACCATTAAAAAGTTATAGCAGAAAAAAGGGACAACCAATCAGAAGAAGAGGCGGGGCTAATTAAGGCCAACGAAGCTTAAGGACTCATTACAGAGTCCCATGACACCACCCACAACTTCCTATGTCAAACCATTCAAAAGTTATGGCAGATAAAAGTATTCTAGCGGGCGCTGTTGAGCCGTTAGGCCACGCCCATTAATGCAAACCATGAAATATCACATTTATTGCCAAGTCTGGCTTGCATGCAAAATTTGGTGACTTTTGGAGAACTATCAAATATGTACCAATCACATGAAGTGGGGGCGCGCCTTTTGGCGTCTAGCGTCGCCACGGTAACACTTTTGAAAGAGAAAAGTAATGCGTGGTGTCGCAGGATGTAGACGCACATTTTGATGTATAACACACCTGGGTGCACGTTACGGTTCGGGCTGAATTAACTGCCGAAGGAATGGCATAAATTTCGCCAAAATGACACAATTTATTCAAAATGGCCGACATCCTGTTCGGCTTAGGCCATGGCTCCAAGAGACTTTTCTTTAAGTTGTGCCATGATACAGGTGTGTAGCGATTCTCGTGCATGTACGTCAAACCGTATTGTGGGGCTTGAGGCACAAAGTTTTCCGGGGGGCGCTGTTGAGCCATTTTGCCACGCCCATTAATGCAAACCATTAAAAATCAAATGTATCGCCAGGCCTGGCTTGCATGCCAAATTTGGTGCCTTTTGGGGAACTATCAGATATGGACCAATCAGATGAAGGGGGGGTGCGCTTGTTGGCATCTAGCGTCGCCACGGTAACACTTTTGAAAGAGAAAAGTAATGCGTGTAGTCGCAGGATGGAGACGCACATTTTGATGTATAACACATCTGGGTTCACGATACGGTTCGGGCTGAATTAACTCTCGAAGGAATGGCATATATTGCTCCAAAATTACGCAATTAATTCAGAATGTTCAAAATGGCCGACTTCCTGTTCGGTTTCGGCCATGGCGCCAAGAGACTTTTCTTTTAGTTGCGACATGATACAGGAGTGTACCGATTTTCGTTCATGTACGTCAAACCGTATTATGGGGCTTGAGGCACAAAGTTTTTTCTGTCGACCCAATCAGATGAAGGGTGGGTGAGCTTTTTGGCGTCTAGCGTCGCCACGGTAACGCTTTCGAAAGAGAAAAGTAATGCGTGTTGTCGCAGGATGGAGACGCACATTTTGATGTATAACACACTTGGGTGCACGTTACGGTTCGGGCTGAATTAACTTTCGAAGGAATGGCATAAATTTCGCCAAAATGACACGATTAATTCAAAATGGCCGACATCCTGTTCGGTTTCGGCCATGGCACCAGGAGACTTTTCTTTAAGTTGCCCCATGATACAGGTGTGTACCGATTTTCGTGCATGTACGTTAAACCGTATTGTGGTAATTGAGGCACAAAGTTTTCAAGGGGGCGCTGTTGAGCCATTTTACCACGCCCATTAATGCAAACCATTAAATATCAAATTTTTCGCCAGGCCTGACTTGGGTGCAAAATTTGGTGACTTTTTGGGCACGTTTAGGGGGGCAAAAAGGCCTTCCTTTTGTCAGGAAAATAATAATAATAATAATTAAAGCTGCAAGCAGCGATGAACGGGCCCTCGCACTCACGGCCACTGCCCCCATAAGCATATCAGAAATGACACCACCCACGACTTCCTATGTCAAACCATTCAAAGGTTATAGCAGAAAAAAGGGACAACCAATCAGAAGAAGGGGCGGGGCTTATTTAGGCCAATGAAGGTCAAGGGCTCCATAAAGAATCTGATGACACCACCCACGACTCTCTATGTCAAACCATTCCAAAGTTATAGTAGAAAATCGGGACAACCAATCAGAATAAGGGGCGGGGCTAATTAAGGCCAACGAAGCTTAAGGACTCATTACAGAGTCCCATGCCACCTCCCACGACTTCCTATGTCAAACCATTCAAAAGTTATAGCATAAAAAAGGGACAACCAATCAGAAGAAGGGGCGGGGCTAATTCAGGCCAATGAAGGTCAAGGGCTCCATAAAGAATCTGATGACATCACCCACGACTCTCTATGTCAAACCATTCCAAAGTTATAGCAGAAAATCGGGACAACCAATCAGAAGAAGGGGCGGGGCTAATTAAGGCCAACGAAGCTTGAGGACTCATTACAGAGTCCCATGACACCACCCACAACTTCCTATGTCAAACCATTCAAAAGTTATGGCAGATAAAAGTATTCTAGGGGGCGCTGTTGAGCAGTTAGGCCACGCCCATTAATGCAAACCATAAAATATCAAATTTATCGCCAAGTCTGTCTTGCATGCAAAATTTGGTGACTTTTGGAGAACTATCAAATATGGACCAATCAGATTTCAAAATGGCCGACTTCCTGTTCGGTTTCGGCCATGGCTCCAAGAGACTTTTCTTTAAGTTGTGCCATGATACAGGTGTGTAGCGATTTTCGTGCATGTACGTCAAACCGTATTGTGGGGCTTGAGGCACAAAGTTTTCAGGGGGGCGCTGTTGAGCCATTTTGCCACGCCCATTAATGCAAACCATGAAATATCAAATTTATCGCCAGGCATGGCTTGCATGCCAAAGTTGGTGCCTTTTGGGGAACTATCAAATATGGACCAATCAGATGAAGGGGGGGTGCGCTTGTTGGCGTCTAGCGTCGCCACGGTAACACTTTCGAAAGAGAAAAGTAATGCGTGTAGTCGCAGGATGGAGACGCACATTTTGATGTATAACACATCTGGGTTCACGATACGGTTCGGGCTGAATTAACTCTCGAAGGAATGGCATATATTGCTCCAAAATTACGCAATTAATTCAGAATGTTCAAAATGGCCGACTTCCTGTTCGGTTTCGGCCATGGCGCCAAGAGACTTTTCTTTTAATTGCGACATGATACAGGTGTGTACCGATTTTCGTTCATGTACGTCAAACCGTATTATGGGGCTTGAGGCACAAAGTTTTTTCTGTCGAACCAATCAGATGAAGGGTGGGCGCGCTTTTTGGCGTCTAGCGCCGCCACGGTAACGCTTTTGAAAGAGAAAAGTAATGCGTGTTGTCGCAGGATGGAGACGCACATTTTGATGTATAACACACTTGGGGGCACGTTACGTTTCGGGCTGAATTAACTTTCGAAGGAATGGCATAAATTTCGCCAAAATGACACGACTAATTCAAAATGGCCGACATCCTGTTCGGTTTCGGGCATGACCTCAAGAGACTTTTGTTTAAGTTGTCCCATGATACAGGTGTGTACCGATTTTCGTGCATGTACGTCAAACCGTATCGTGGGGCTTGAGGCACAAAGTTTTCAAGGGGGCGCTGTTGAGCCATTTTGCCACGCCCATTAATGCAAACCTTTAAATATCAAATTTTTCGCCAGGCCTGACTAGGGTGCAAAATTTGGTGACTTTTTGGGCATGTTAAGGGGGGCAAAAAGGCCTTCACTTTGTCAGGAAAATAATAATAATAATAATTAAAGCTGCAAGCAGCGATGAACGGGCCCTCGCACTCACGGCCACTGCCCCCATAAGCATATCAGAAATGACACCACCCACGACTTCCTATGTCAAACCATTCAAAGGTTATAGCAGAAAAAAGGGACAACCAATCAGAAGAAGGGGCGGGGCTTATTTAGGCCAATGAAGGTCAAGGGCTCCATAAAGAATCTGATGACACCACCCACGACTCTCTATGTCAAACCATTCCAAAGTTATAGTAGAAAATCGGGACAACCAATCAGAATAAGGGGCGGGGCTAATTAAGGCCAACGAAGCTTAAGGACTCATTACAGAGTCCCATGCCACCTCCCACGACTTCCTATGTCAAACCATTCAAAAGTTATAGCATAAAAAAGGGACAACCAATCAGAAGAAGGGGCGGGGCTAATTCAGGCCAATGAAGGTCAAGGGCTCCATAAAGAATCTGATGACATCACCCACGACTCTCTATGTCAAACCATTCCAAAGTTATAGCAGAAAATCGGGACAACCAATCAGAAGAAGGGGCGGGGCTAATTAAGGCCAACGAAGCTTGAGGACTCATTACAGAGTCCCATGACACCACCCACAACTTCCTATGTCAAACCATTCAAAAGTTATGGCAGATAAAAGTATTCTAGGGGGCGCTGTTGAGCAGTTAGGCCACGCCCATTAATGCAAACCATAAAATATCAAATTTATCGCCAAGTCTGTCTTGCATGCAAAATTTGGTGACTTTTGGAGAACTATCAAATATGGACCAATCAGATTTCAAAATGGCCGACTTCCTGTTCGGTTTCGGCCATGGCTCCAAGAAACTTTTCTTTAAGTTGTGCCATGATACAGGTGTGTAGCGATTTTCGTGCATGTACGTCAAACCGTATTGTGGGGCTTGAGGCACAAAGTTTTCAGGGGGGCGCTGTTGAGCCATTTTGCCACGCCCATTAATGCAAACCATGAAATATCAAATTTATCGCCAGGCATGGCTTGCATGCCAAATTTGGTGCCTTTTGGGGAACTATCAAATATGGACCAATCAGATGAAGGGGGGGTGCGCTTGTTGGCGTCTAGCGTCGCCACGGTAACACTTTCGAAAGAGAAAAGTAATGCGTGTAGTCGCAGGATGGAGACGCACATTTTGATGTATAACACATCTGGGTTCACGATACGGTTCGGGCTGAATTAACTCTCGAAGGAATGGCATATATTGCTCCAAAATTACGCAATTAATTCAGAATGTTCAAAATGGCCGACTTCCTGTTCGGTTTCGGCCATGGCGCCAAGAGACTTTTCTTTTAATTGCGACATGATACAGGTGTGTACCGATTTTCGTTCATGTACGTCAAACCGTATTATGGGGCTTGAGGCACAAAGTTTTTTCTGTCGAACCAATCAGATGAAGGGTGGGCGCGCTTTTTGGCGTCTAGCGCCGCCACGGTAACGCTTTTGAAAGAGAAAAGTAATGCGTGTTGTCGCAGGATGGAGACGCACATTTTGATGTATAACACACTTGGGGGCACGTTACGTTTCGGGCTGAATTAACTTTCGAAGGAATGGCATAAATTTCGCCAAAATGACACGACTAATTCAAAATGGCCGACATCCTGTTCGGTTTCGGGCATGACCTCAAGAGACTTTTGTTTAAGTTGTCCCATGATACAGGTGTGTACCGATTTTCGTGCATGTACGTCAAACCGTATCGTGGGGCTTGAGGCACAAAGTTTTCAAGGGGGCGCTGTTGAGCCATTTTGCCACGCCCATTAATGCAAACCTTTAAATATCAAATTTTTCGCCAGGCCTGACTAGGGTGCAAAATTTGGTGACTTTTTGAGCATGTTAAGGGGGGCAAAAAGGCCTTCACTTTGTCAGGAAAATAATAATAATAATAATAATAATAAAAATTCCTGCAAATACAATAGGGCCTTCGCTCTGAAGGTGCTCGGGCCCTAATAATAATAAAAATTCCTGCAAATACAATAGGGCCTTCGCTCTGAAGGTGCTCGGGCCCTAATAAAAATTCCTGCAAATACAATAGGGCCTTCGCACTGCAAGTGCTCGGGCCCTAATAATAATTAAAGCTGCAAGCAGCGATGAACGGGCCCTCGCACTCACGGCCACCGCCCCCCATAAGCATATCAGAAATGACACCACCCACGACTTCCTATGTCAAACCATTGAAAAGTTATAGCAGAAAAAAGGGACAACCAATCAGAAGAAGGGGCGGGGCTAATTCAGGCCAATGAAGGTCAAGGACTCCATACAGAATCTGATGACACCACCCACGACTCTCTATGTCAAATCATTCCAAAGTTATAGCAGAAAATCGGGACAACCAATCAGAAGAAGGGGCGGGGCTAATTAAGGCCAACAAAGCTTAAGGACTCATTACAGAGTTCCATGACACCACCCACGACTTCCTATGTCAAACCATTCAAAAGTTATAGCAGAAAATAGGGACAACCAATCAGAAGAAGGGGCGGGGCTAATTAAGGCCAACGAAGCTTAAGGACTCATTACAGAGTCCCATGACACCACCCACAACTCTCTATGTCAAACCATTCAAAAGTTATGGCAGAGAAAAGTATTCTACGGGGCGCTGTTGAGCCGTTAGGCCACGCCCATTAATGCAAACCATGAAATATCAAATGTATCGCCAAGTCTGGCTTGCATGCAAAATTTGGTGACTTTTGGAGAACTATCAAATATGGACCAATCACATGAAGGGGGGGCGCGCCTTTTGGCGTCTAGCGTCGCCACGGTAACACTTTTGAAAGAGAAAAGTAATGCGTGGTGTCGCAGGATGTAGACGCACATTTTGATGTATAACACACCTGGGGGCACGTTACGGTTCGGGCTGAATTAACTGCCGAAGGAATGGCATAAATTTCGCCAAAATGACACAATTTATTCAAAATGGCCGACTTCCTGTTCGGTTTCGGCCATGGCTCCAAGAGACTTTTCTTTAAGTTGTGCCATGATACAGGTGTGTAGCGATTTTCGTGCATGTACGTCAAACCGTATTGTGGGGCTTGAGGCACAAAGTTTTCCGGGGGGTGCTGTTGAGCCATTTTGCCACGCCCATTAATGCAAACCATGAAATATCAAATTTATCGCCAGGCCTGGCTTGCATGCCAAATTTGGTGCCTTTTGGGGAACTATCAAATATGGACCAATCAGATGAAGGGGGGGTGCGCTTGTTGGCGTCTAGCGTCGCCACGGTAACACTTTCGAAAGAGAAAAGTAATGCGTGTAGTCGCAGGATGGAGACGCACATTTTGATGTATAACACATCTGGGTTCACGATACGGTTCGGGCTGAATTAACTCTCGAAGGAATGGCATATATTGCTCCAAAATTACGCAATTAATTCAGAATGTTCAAAATGGCCGACTTCCTGTTCGGTTTCGGCCAAGGCGCCAAGAGACTTTTCTTTTAGTTGCAACATGATACAGGTGTGTACCGATTTTCGTTCATGTACGTCAAACCATATTATGGGGCTTGAGGCACAAAGTTTTTTCTGTCGAACCAATCAGATGAAGGGTGGGCGCGCTTTTTGGCGTCTAGCGCCGCCACGGTAACGCTTTTGAAAGAGAAAAGTAATGCGTGTTGTCGCAGGATGGAGACGCACATTTTGATGTATAACACACTTGGGGGCACGTTACGGTTCGGGCTGAATTAACTTTCGAAGGAATGGCATAAATTTCGCCAAAATGACACGATTAATTCAAAATGGCCGAAATCCTGTTTGGTTTCGGGCATGACCCCAAGAGACTTTTGTTTAAGTTGTCCCATGATACAGGTGTGTACTGATTTTCGTGCATGTACGTCAAACCGTATCGTGGGGCTTGAGGCACAAAGTTTTCCGGGGGGCGCTGTTGAGCCATTTTGCCACGCCCATTAATGTAAACCATTAAATATCAAATTTTTCGCCAGGCCTGACAAGGGTGCAAAATTTGGTGACTTTTTGGGCATGTTAAGGGGGGCAAAAAGGCCTTCACTTTGTCAGGAAAATAATAATAATAATTAAAGCTGCAAGCAGCGATGAACGGGCCCTCGCACTCACGGCCACCGCCCCCCATAAGCATATCAGAAAAGACACCACCCACGACTTCCTATGTCAAACCATTCAAAAGTTATAGCAGAAAATCGGGACAACCAATCAGAAGAAGGGGCGGGGCTAATTAAGGCCAACGAAGCTTAAGGACTCATTACAGAGTCCCATGACACCACCCACAACTTCCTATGGCAAACCATTCAAAAGTTATGGCAGATAAAAGTATTCTAGGGGGCGCTGTTGAGCCGTTAGGCAACGCCCATTAATGCAAACCATGAAATATCAAATTTATCGCCAAGTCTGGCTTGCATACAAAATTTGGTGACTTTTGGAGACCTATCAAATATGGACCAATCACATGAAGGGGGGGCGCGCCTTTTGGCGTCTAGCGTCGCCACGGTAACACTTTTGAAAGAGAAAAGTAATGCGTGGTGTCGCAGGATGTAGACGCACATTTTGATGTATAACACATCTGGGTGCACGTTACGGTTCGGGCTGAATTAACTGCCGAAGGAATGGCATAAATTTCGCCAAAATTACACAATTTATTCAAAATGGCCGACATCCTGTTCGGTTTCGGCCATGGCTTCAAGAGACTTTTCTTTAAGTTGTTCCATAATACAGGTGTGTAGCGATTTTCGTGCATGTACGTCAAACCGTATTGTGGGGCTTGAGGCACAAAGTTTTCCGGGGGGCGCTGTTGAGCCATTTTGCCACGCCCATTAATGCAAACCATGAAATATCAAATTTATCGCCAGGCCTGTCTTACATGCCAAATTTGGTGCCTTTTGGGGAACTATCAAATATGGACCAATCAGATGAAGGGGGGGTGCGCTTGTTGGCGACTAGCGTCGCCACGGTAACACTTTTCAAAGAGAAAAGTAATGCGTGGTGTCGGAGGATGGAGACGCACATTTTGATGTATAACACACCTCGGTGCACGTTACGGTTCGGGCTGAATTAACTGCCGAAGGAATGGCATAAATTGCGCCAAAGTGACACGATTAATTCAAAATGGCCGACTTCCTGTTCGGTTTCGGCCATGACGCCAAGAGACTTTTCTTTAAGTTGTCCCATGATACAGGTGTGTACCGATTTTCGTGCATGTACGTCAAACCGTATTGTGGGGCTTGAAGCACAAAGTTTTCCGGGGGGCGCTGTTGAGCCATTTTGCCACGCCCATTAATGCAAACCATTAAATATCAAATTTTTCGCCAGGCCTGACTTGGGTGCAAAATTTGGTGACTTTTTGGGCATGTTAAGGGGGGCAAAAAGGCCATCACTTTGTCAGAAGAAAAAAAAAAATAATAATTAAAGCTGCAAGCAGCGATGAACGGGCCCTCGCACTCACGGCCACCGCCCACCATAAGCATATCAGAAATGACACCACCCACGACTCTCTATGTCAACCCATTCAAAAGTTATAGCAGAAAAAAGGAACAACCAATCAGAGGAAGGGGCGGGGCTAATTCAGGCCAATGAAGGTCAAGGACTCTATACCGAGTCCCATGACACCACCCACAACTTCCTATGTCAAACCATTCAAAAGTTATGGCAGAGAAAAGTATTCTAGGGGGCGCTGTTGAGCCGTTAGGCCACGCCCATTAATGCAAACCATTAAATATCAAATGTATCACCAGGCCTGGCTTGCATGAAAAATTTGGTGACTTTTGGAGAACTATCAAATATGGACCAATCAGATGAAGGGGACGAGCGCTTTTTCACGTCTAGCGTCGCCACGGTAACACTTTTGAAAGAGAAAAGTAATGTGCGTCGTCGCAGGAAAGAGACGCACATCTTGATGTAAAAAAAACACAAAATTTGCTTACAAAAATGTCAACATTCTGCCAGGCTCGAACTCCCAACCACCGGCACCAAAGACCGCAATGATCTGGTTGAGCTATATCTCAGCTGATACCTCACTTTGACTTACTGGCTTAGGAGAGACCAAGATAGCGATATAATGTCTGGAACTTTTTTTTCCTAATTTTTTAAATATTTGTAAGGTATAAATATTAGTAAAACACTACTATTTTATTATTACTTTTTCTGTAACCATTCTACCGAGGTTTCTAACCGGGCTGAGCACGGGACTATTTCTAACGTCACCACATTACAACAGCTGATTGGTCGGGGGGCGGGGCCGTCATCACCCTACTCGCCACTGATTGGTCGGGGGGCGGGGCCGGCAGACTTTTGAATCAGGAAGCGGGAGTCAAACCATTAAAAAGTTATAGCAGAAAAAAGGGACAACCAATCAGAAGAAGGGGCGGGGCTAATTAAGGCCAACGAAGCTTAAGGACTCATTACTGAGTCCCATGACACCACCCACAACTTCCTATGTCAAACCATTCAAAAGTTATGGCAGAGAAAAGTATTCTAGGGGGCGCTGTTGAGCCGTTAGGCCACGCCCATTAATGCAAACCATGAAATATCAAATGTATCGCCAAGTCTGGCTTGCATGCAAAATTTGGTGACTTTTGGAGAACTATCAAATATGGACCAATCAGATGAAGGGGACGAGCGCTTTTTCACGTCTAGCGTCGCCACGGTAACACTTTTGAAAGAGAAAAGTAATGTGCGTCGTCGCAGGAAAGAGACGCAAATCCTGATGTAAAAAAAACACAAAATTAGCTTACAAAAATTTCGGCATCCTGCCAGGCTCGAACTCCCAACCACCGGCACCAAAGATCGCAATGATCTGGTTGAGCTATATCTCAGCTGATGCCTCACTTTGACTTACTAGCTTAGGAGAGACCAAGATAGCGATATAATGTCTGGAACTTTTTTTTCCTAATTTTTTAAATATTTGTAAGGTATAAATATTAGTAAAACACTACTATTTTATTATTACTTTTTCTGTAACCATTCTACCGAGGTTTCTAACCGGGCTGAGCACGGGACTATTTCTAACGTCACCACATTACAACAGCTGATTGGTCGGGGGGCGGGGCCGTCATCACCCTACTCGCCACTGATTGGTCGGGGGGCGGGGCCGGCAGACGTTTGAATCAGGAAGCGGGAGTCAAACCATTAAAAAGTTATAGCATAAAAAAGGGACAACCAATCAGAAGAAGGGGCGGGGCTAATTCAGGCCAATGAAGGTCAAGGGCTCCATAAAGAATCTGATGACATCACCCACGACTCTCTATGTCAAACCATTCCAAAGTTATAGCAGAAAATCGGGACAACCAATCAGAAGAAGGGGCGGGGCTAATTAACGCCAACGAAGCTTGAGGACTCATTACAGAGTCCCATGACACCACCCACAACTTCCTATGTCAAACCATTCAAAAGTTATGGCAGATAAAAGTATTCTAGGGGGCGCTGTTGAGCCGTTAGGCCACGCCCATTAATGCAAAACATGAAATATCAAATTTATCGCCAAGTCTGTCTTGCATGCAAAATTTGGTGACTTTTGGAGAACTATCAAATATGGACCAATTAGATTTCAAAATGGCCGACTTCCTGTTCGGTTTCGGCCATGGCTCCAAGAGACTTTTCTTTAAGTTGTGCCATGATACAGGTGTGTAGCGATTTTCGTGCATGTACGTCAAACCGTATTGTGGGGCTTGAGGCACAAAGTTTTCAGGGGGGCGCTGTTGAGCCATTTTGCCACGCCCATTAATGCAAACCATGAAATATCAAATTTATCGCCAGGCCTGACTTGCATGCCAAATTTGGTGCCTTTTGGGGAACTATCAAATATGGACCAATCAGATGAAGGGGGTGCGCTTGTTGGCGTCTAGCGTCGCCACGGTAACACTTTCGAAAGAGAAAAGTAATGCGTGTAGTCGCAGGATGGAGACACATATTTTGATGTATAACACATCTGGGTTCACGATACGGTTCGGGCTGAATTAACTCTCGAAGGAATGGCTCATATTGCTCCAAAATTACGCGATTAATTCAGAATGTTCAAAATGGCCGACTTCCTGTTCGGTTTCGGCCATGGCGCCAAGAGACTTTTCTTTAAGTTGCGACATGATACAGGTGTGTACCGATTTTCGTTCATGTACGTCAAAGCGTATTATGGGGCTTGAGGCGCAAAGTTTCTTCTGTCTGAACCAATCAGATGAAGGGTGGGCACACTTTTTGGCGTCTAGCGTCGCCACGGTAACGCTTTTGAAAGAGAAAAGTAATGCGTGGTGTCGGAGGATGGAGACGCACATTTTGATGTATAACACACCTGGGTGCACGTTACGGTTCGGGCTGAATTAACTTTGGAAGGAATGGCATAAATTTCGCCAAAATGACACGACTAATTCAAAATGGCCGACTTCCTGTTCGGTTTCGGGCATGACGGCAAGAGACTTTTCTTTAAGTTGTCCCATGATACAGGTGTGTACCGATTTTCGTACATGTACGTCAAACCGTATCGTGGGGCTTGAGGCACAAAGTTTTCAAGGGGGCGCTGTTGAGCCATTTTGCCACGCCCATTAATGCAAACCATTAAATATCAAATTTTTCGCCAGGCCTGACTTGGGTGCAAAATTTGGTGACTTTTTGGGCATGTTAAGGGGGGCAAAAAGGCCATCACTTTGTCAGAAGAAAAATAATAATAATAATTAAAGCTGCAAGCAGCGATGAACGGGCCCTCGCACTCACGGCCACCGCCCCCCATAAGCATATCAGAAATGACACCACCCACGACTTCCTATGTCAAACCATTCAAAAGTTATAGCAGAAAAAAGGGACAACCAATCAGAAGAAGGGGCGGGGCTAATTCAGGCCAATGAAGGTCAAGGACTCCATACAGAATCTGATGACACCACCCACGACTCTCTATGTCAAACCATTCCAAAGTTATAGCAGAAAATCGGGACAACCAATCAGAAGAAGGGGCGGGGCTAATTCAGGCCAATGAAGGTCAAGGACTCCATAAAGAATCTGATGACCCCACCCACGACTCCCTATGTCAAACCATTCCAAAGTTATAGCAGAAAATCGGGACAACCAATCAGAAGAAGGGGCGGGGCTAATTAAGGCCACCGAAGCTTAAGAACTCAGCACAAAGTCCCATGACACCACCCACGACTTCCTATGTCAAACCATTAAAAAGTTATAGCAGAAAAAAGGGACAACCAATCAGAAGAAGAGGCGGGGCTAATTCTGGCCAATGAAGGTCAAGGACTCATTACAGAGTCCCATGACACCACCCACAACTTCCTATGTCAAACCATTCAAAAGTTATGGCAGATAAAAGTATTCTAGGGGGCGCTGTTGAGCCGTTAGGCAACGCCCATTAATGCAAACCATGAAATATCACATTTATTGCCAAGTCTGGCTTGCATGCAAAATTTGGTGACTTTTGGAGAACTATCAAATATGGACCAATCACATGAAGGGGGGGCGCGCCTTTTGGCGTCTAGCGTCGCCACGGTAACACTTTTGAAAGAGAAAAGTAATGCGTGGTGTCGCAGGATGTAGACGCACATTTTGATGTATAACACACCTGGGTGCACGTTACGGTTCGGGCTGAATTAACTGCCGAAGGAATGGCATAAATTTCGCCAAAATGACACAATTTATTCAAAATGGCCGACATCCTGTTCGGTTTCGGCCATGGCTCCAAGAGACTTTTCTTTAAGTTTTGCCATGATACAGGTGTGTAGCGATTTTCGTGCATGTACGTCAAACCGTATTGTGGGGCTTGAGGCACAAAGTTTTCCGGGGGGCGCTGTTGAGCCTCTTTTCCACGCCCATTAATGCAAACCATGAAATATCAAATTTATCGCCAGGCCTGGCTTGCATGCCAAATTTGGTGCCTTTTGGGGAACTATCAAATATGGACCAATCAGATGAAGAGGGGGTGCGCTTGTTGGCGTCGAGCGTCGCCACGGTAACACTTTTGAAAGAGAAAAGTAATGCGTGTAGTCGCAGGATGGAGACGCACATTTTGATGTATAACATATCTGGGTTCACGATACGGTTCGGGCTGAATTAACTCTCGAAGGAATGGCATGTATTGCTCCAAAATTACGCCATTAATTCAGAATGTTCAAAATGGTCGACTTCCTGTTCGGTTTCGGCCATGGCGCCAAGAGACTTTTCTTTTAGTTGCGACATGATACAGGAGTGTACCAATTTTCGTTCATGTACGTCAAACCGTATTATGGGGCTTGAGGCGCAAAGTTTTTTCTGTCTGAACCAATCAGATGAAGGGTGGGCGCGCTTTTTGGCGTCTAGCGTCGCCACGGTAACGCTTTTGAAAGAGAAAAGTAATGCGTGTGGTCGCAGGAGGGAGACGCACATTGTGATGTATAACACACCTGGGTGCACGTTACGGTTCGGGCTGAATTAACTGCCGAAGGAATGGCATAAATTGCGCCAAAGTGACACGATTCATTCAAAATGGCCGACTTCCTGTTCGGTTTCGGCCATGTCGCCAAGAGACTTTTCTTTAAGTTGTTTACTGATACAGGTGTGTACCGATTTTCGTGCATGTACGTCAAACCGTATCGTGGGGCTTGAGGCACAAAGTTTTCAAGGGGGCGCTGTTGAGCCATTTTACCACGCCCATTAATGCAAACCATTAAATATCAAATTTTTCGCCAGGCCTGACTTGGGTGCAAAATTTGGTGACTTTTTGGGCATGTTAAGGGGGGCAAAAAGGCCATCACTTTGTCAGAAGAAAAATAATAATAATAATTAAAGCTGCAAGCAGCGATGAACGGGCCCTCGCACTCACGGCCACCGCCCCCCATAAGCATATCAGAAATGACACCACCCACGACTTCCTAGGTCAAACCATTCAAAAGTTATAGCAGAAAAAAGGGACAACCAATCAGAAGAAGGGGCGGGGCTAATTCAGGCCAACGAAGCTCAAGGACTCATTACAGAGTCCCATGACACCACCCACGACTCTCTATGTCAAAACATTCAAATGTTATAGCAGGAAATAGGGACAACCAATCAGAAGAAGGGGCGGGGCTAATTTTCACCAATTATGGTCAAGGACTCTATACCGAGTCCCATGACACCACCCACGACTCTTTATGTCAAACCATTCAAAAGTTATGGCAGAAAAAAGTATTCTAGGGGGCGCTGTTGAGCCGTTAGGCCACGCCCATTAATGCAAACCTTGAAATATCAAATTTATCGCCAAGCCTGGCTTGCATGTAAAATTTGGTGACTTTTGGAGAACTATCAAATATGGACCAATCAGATGAAGGGGACGCGCACTTTTTCGCGTCTAGCGTCGCCATGGTAACACTTTTGAAAGAGAAAAGTAATGCGCATAGTCGCAGGATAGAGACGCACATTTTGATGTATAACACACCTGGGTGCACATTACGGTTCGGGCCGTATTAATTCTCGAAGGAATGGCTCATATTGCTCCAAAATTACACGATTAATTCAGAATGTTTAAAATGGCCGACTTCCTGTTCGTTTTCGGCCATGGCGCCAAGAGACTTTTCTTTAAGTTGCCACATGATACAGGTGTGTACCGATTTTCATTCATGTACGTCACACCGTATTCTGGGGCTTGAGGCGCAAAGTTTTTTCGGTCTGAACCAACCAGATGAAGGGTGGGCGCGCTTTTTGGCGTCTAGCGTCGCCACGGTAACGCTTTTGAAAGAGAAAAGTAATGCGTGTTGTCGCAGGATGTAGACGCACATTTTGATGTATAACACACCTGGGTGGACGTTACGGTTCGGGCCGTATTAACTGCCGAAGGAATGGCATAAATTGCGCCAAAGTGACACGATTAATTCAAAATGGCTGACTTCCTGTTCGGTTTCGGCCATGTCGCCAAGAGACTTTTCTTTAAGTTGTGTTCTGATACAGGTGTGTAGCGATTTTCGTGCATGTACGTCAAACCGTATTGTGGGGCTTGAGTCACAAAGTTTTCTGGGGGGCGCTGTTGAGCCATTTTGCCACGCCCATTAATGTAAACCATTAAATATCAAATTTTTCGCCAGGCCTGACTTGCATGCAAAATTTGGTGACTTTTTGGGCACGTTTAGGGGGGCAAAAAGGCCCTCCTTTCGTCAGAAGAAAAAGAAAAAGAAAAAGAAAAAGAAAAAAAATTCCTACAGATACAATAGGGCCTTCGCACTGAAGGTGCTCGGGCCCTAAAAATTCCTGCAAATACAATAGGGCCTTCGCACTGCAAGTGCTCGGGCCCTAATAATAATAAAAATTCCTGCAAATACAATAGGGCCTTCGCACTGCAAGTGCTCGGGCCCTAATTAAAGCTGCAAGCAGCGATGAACGGGCCCTCGCACTCACGGCCACCGCCCCCCATAAGCATATCAGAAATGACACCACCCACGACTTCCTATGTCAAACCATTCAAAAGTTATAGCAGAAAAAAGGGACAACCAATCAGAAGAAGGGGCGGGGCTAATTCAGGCCAATGAAGGTCACGGACTCCATAAAGAATCTGATGACACCACCCACGACTCTCTATGTCAAACCATTCCAATGTTATAGCAGAAAATCGGGACAACCAATCAGAAGAAGGGACGGGGCTAATTAAGGCCAACGAAGCTTAAGGACTCATTACAGAGTCCCATGACACCACCCATGACTCTCTATGTCAAACCATTCAAAAGTTATGGCAGAGAAAAGTATTCTAGGGGGCGCTGTTGAGCCGTTAGGCCACGCCCATTAATGCAAACCATGAAATATAAAATGTATCGCCAAGTCTGTCTTGCATGTAAAATTTGGTGACTTTTGGAGAACTATCAAATATGGACCAATCAGATTTCAAAATGGCCGACTTCCTGTTCGGTTTCGGGCATGGCTCCAAGAGACTTTTCTTTAAGTTGTGCCATGATACAGGTGTGTACCGATTTTCGTTCATGTACGTCAAACCGTATTATGGGGCTTGAGGCGCAAAGTTTTTTCTGTCTGAACCAACCAGATGAAGGGTGGGCGCGCTTTTTGGCGTCTAGCGTCGCCACGGTAACGCTTTTGAAAGAGAAAAGTAACGCGTGTAGTCGTAGGATGGAGACGCACATTTTGATGTAAAACAAAAATTTCGGCATATTACCAGCCTTGAACTCTCGACCTCTGGCAGCAAAGACCGCAATAATCTGGCTGAGCTAAGCCTCAGCTATTGCTTTCATTTGACCTACTGGCTTAGGACAGACCAACATAGCGATAAAATGTCTGGAACTTTTTTTTCCCAATTTTTAAAATATTTGTAAGTTATAAATAATAGTAAAACCATACTATTTTAATTATTACTTTTTCTGTAACCATTCTGCCAAGGTTGTAACCGGGCTGAGCCGGGAATATTTCTGAGGTCACCACATTACAGGGAGCTGATTGGTCGGGGGGCGGGGCCGTCATCACCCTGCTCGCCACTGATTGGTCGGGGGGCGGGGCCGTCATCACCCTACTCGCCACTGATTGGTCGGGGGGCGGGGCCGTCATCCGCTACTCGCCACTGATTGGTCGGGGGCGGGGCCGTCATCACCCTACTCGCCACTGATTGGTCGGGGGGCGGGGCCGTCATCACCCTACTCGCCACTGATTGGTCAGGGGGCGGGGCCGGCAGACGTTTGAATCAGGAAGCGGGAGTCAAACCATTAAAAAGTTATAGCAGAAAAAAGGGACAACCAATCAGAAGAAGGGGCGGGGCTAATTAAGGCCAACGAAGCTTAAGGACTCATTACAGAGTCCCATGACACCACCCACAACTTCCTATGTCAAACCATTCAAAAGTTATGGCAGATAAAAGTATTCTAGGGGGCACTGTTGAGCCGTTAGGCCACGCCCATTAATGCAAACCATGAAATATCAAATTTATCGCCAAGTCTGGCTTGCATGCAAAATTTGGTGACTTTTGGAGAACTATCAAATATGGACCAATCACATGAAGGGGGGGCGCGCCTTTTGGCATCTAGCGTCGCCACGGTAACACTTTTGAAAGAGAAAAGTAATGCGTGGTGTCGCAGGATGTAGACGCACATTTTGATGTATAACACACCTGGGTGCACGTTACGGTTCGGGCTGAATTAACTGCCGAAGGAATGGCATACATTTCGCCAAAATGACACAATTTATTCGAAATGGCCGACATCCTGTTCGGTTTCGGCCATGGCTCCAAGAGACTTTTCTTTAAGTTGTGCCATGATACAGGTGTGTAGCGATTTTCGTGCATGTACGTCAAACCGTATTGTGGGGCTTGAGGCCCAAAGTTTTCAGGGGGGCGCTGTTGAGCCATTTTGCCACGCCCATTAATGCAAACCATGAAATATAAAATTTATCGCCAGGCCTGACTTGCATGCCAAATTTGGTGCCTTTTGGGGAACTATCAAATATGGACCAATCAGATGAAGGGGGGGTGCGCTTGTTGGCGTCTAGCGTCGCCACGGTAACACTTTCGAAAGAGAAAACTAATGCGTGTAGTCGCAGGATGGAGACACATATTTTGATGTATAACACATCTGGGTTCACGATACGGTTCGGGCTGAATTAACTCTCGAAGGAATGGCTCATATTGCTCCAAAATTACGCGATTAATTCAGAATGTTCAAAATGGCCGACTTCCTGTTCGGTTTCGGCCATGGCGCCAAGAGACTTTTCTTTAAGTAGCGACATGATACAGGTGTGTACCGATTTTCGTTCATGTACGTCAAAGCGTATTATGGGGCTTGAGGCGCAAAGTTTTTTCTGTCTGAACCAATCAGATGAAGGGTGGGCACGCTTTTTGGCGTCTAGCGTCACCACGGTAACGCTTTTGAAAGAGAAAAGTAATGCGTGGTGTCGGAGGATGGAGACGCACATTTTGATGTATAACACACCTGGGTGCACGTTACGGTTCGGGCTGAATTAACTTTGGAAGGAATGGCATAAATTTCGCCAAAATGACACGACTAATTCAAAATGGCCGACTTCCTGTTCGGTTTCGGGCATGACGCCAAGAGACTTTTCTTTCAGTTGCGCCATGATACAGGTGTGTACCGATCTTCGTGCATGTACGTCAAACCGTATCGTGGGGCTTGAGGCACAAAGTTTTCAAGGGGGCGCTGTTGAGCCATTTTGCCACGCCCATTAATTCAAACCATTAAATATCAAATTTTTCGCCAGGCCTGACTTGGGTGCAAAATTTGGTGACTTTTTGGGCATGTTAAGGGGGGCAAAAAGGCCATCACTTTGTCAGAAGAAAAATAATAATAATAATTAAAGCTGCAAGCAGCAATGAACGGGCCCTCGCACTCACGTCAACCGCCCCCCATAAGCATATCAGAAATGACACCACCCACGACTTCCTATGTCAAACCCTTCAAAAGTTATAGCAGAAAAAAGGGACGACCAGTCAGAAGAAGGGGCGGGGCTAATTCAGGGCAAAGAAGATCAAGGACTCATTACAGAGTCCCATGACACCACCCACGACTCTCTATGTCAAAACATTCAAAAGTTATAGCAGAAAATAGGGACAACCAATCAGAAAAAGGGACTGGGCTAATTGTCACCAATTATGGTCAAGGACTCAATGCCGAGTCCCATGACACCACCCACGACTCTCTATGTCAAACCTTTCAAAAGTTATGGCAGAAAAAAGTATTCTAGGGGGCGCTGTTGAGCCGTGAGGACACGCCCATTAATGCAAACCATGAAAAAAAAAATCAGATCACTCAAATGAACGACGATCATACAGTACAGCTGTATCTCATGGTCCAGAATGTATGATATTATATTAATCTATTATACCATATTATATTACATGTTGTTATTTCATATTAGCGTACCCAGTAATATAGCATATTGTATTATTGCATTGTATGTTGCTTCATTTCATATATTTTTGACTGTATTATATTGTAAAATGATATATCATAGCGATTGCATTATTATATAATTTCAATTTATAACACTAATATACAATTCCTCACACACACACTCCTTCCAAATGTTTCTTTTTTTTCTCCATTATGACAATTGTATGCTGTCATCCGTTATGTTTTTTGTTTTTAAGCTTGTTATGTCTGTTATTCAAATATATTAATACATTCATTAATATGCTATACTGTATTTTGTATTGTGTATATTGTGTGTGTGTGTGTGTGTGTATATATATATATATATATATATATATATATATATATATATATATATATAGTGTGTGTGTGTGTGTGTGTGTGTGTGTGTGTATACCTGAAGTGTGACTACCAGCAGAACGTATTTTAGCATGAAAGCTTGCATATTTAACGTACATCAAGCATCCTGTATCATAGCTACATGTCTGCCGTTTGTAACAAAGCAAACCGCGTGAAAATCGGTTGAAAATCAAGTGAGTTATAGTTATTTTACTTATGCAGACACCTCCTTCCACAATAGAAGTGAACGCTCTAGAGTTAAAGCGATACCGATCCAAGATGGCGGCCACGCCCGACGTTCTCAGGCAGTCAATGCGGCGCCTCGACCAAGATGGCGGCCGCGCTGAACATCAGCCCCTCCCCCCGCGGGAGCTGCGCGCGCAAACTCCACTCAAATTCAAAAGTTATGGCAGAAAATCGGGACAACCAATCAGAAGAAGGGGAAAGAGAAAAGTAATGTGCGTCGTCACAGGACAGAGACGAACATTTTGATGTAAAAAAAACACAAAAATTGCTGACAAAAATTTTGGCATATCAAGCCAGGCTTGAACTCTCGACCTCTGGCAGCAAAGACGGCAATAATCTGGCTGAGCTAAGTCTCAGCTATTCCTTTTATTTGACCTACTGGGTTAGGACAGACCAACATAGCGATAAAATGTCTGGAACTTTTTTTTCCTAATTTTTTAAATATTTGTAAGTTATAAATATTAGTAAAACCCTACTATTTAAATTATTACTTTTTTTGTAACCATTCTGCCAAGGTTGTAACCGGGCTGAGCCGGGAATATTTCTGAAGTCACCACATTACAGGGAGCTGATTGGTCGGGGGGCGGGGCCGTCATCACCCTACTCGCCACTGATTGGTCGGGGGGCGGGGCCGTCATCACCCTACTCGCCACTGATTGGTCGGGGGGCGGGGCCGCCATCACCCTACTCGCCACTGATTGGTCAGGGGGCGGGGCCGGCAGACGTTTGAATCAGGAAGCGGGAGTCAGCGCGAGAGCGACTGGCGGCTCGCGGCAATTTTATTATAAAAAAAGGACAACCAATCAGAAGAAGGGGCGGGGCTAATTCAGGCCAATGAAGTTCAAGGACTCCATAAAGAATCTGATGACACCACCCACGACTCTCTATGTCAAACCATTCAAAAGTTATAGCAGAAAATCGGGACAACCAATCAGAAGAAGGGGCGGGGCTAATTAAGGCCAACTAACCTTAAGGACTCATTACAGAATCCCATGACACCACCCACGACTTCCTATGTCAAACCATTCAAAAGTTATGGCAGATAAAAGTATTCTAGGGGGCGCTGTTGAGCCGTTAGGCCACGCCCATTAATGCAAACCAAGAAATATCAAATTTATCGCCAAGTCTGTCTTGCATGCAAAATTTGGTGACTTTTGGAGAACTATCAAATATGGACCAATCACATGAAGGGGGGGGCGCGCCTTTTGGCGTCTAGCGTCGCCACGGTAACACTTTTGAAAGAGAAAAGTAATGCGTGGTGTCGCAGGATGTAGATGCACATTTTGATGTATAACACACCTGGGTGCACGTTACGGTTCGGGCTGAATTAACTGCCGAAGGAATGGCATAAATTTCGCCAAAATTACACAATTTATTCAAAATGGCCGACATCCTGTTCGGTTTCGGCCATGGCTCCAAGAGACTTTTCTTTAAGTTGTGCCATGATACAGGTGTGTAGCGATTCTCGTGCATGTACGTCAAACCGTATTGTGGGGCTTGAGGCACAAAGTTTTCCGGGGGGCGCTGTTGAGCCATTTTGCCACGCCCATTAATGCAAACCATGAAATATCAAATTTATCTCCAGGCCTGGCTTGCGTGCCAAATTTGGTGCCTTTTGGGGAACTATCAAATATGGACCAATCAGATGAAGGGGGGGTGCGCTTGTTGGTGTCTAGCGTCGCCACGGTAACACTTTTCAAAGAGAAAAGTAATGCGTGTAGTCGCAGGATGGAGACGCACATTTTGATGTATAACACATCTGGGTTCACGATACGGTTCGGGCTGAATTAACTCTCGAAGGAATGGCATATATTGCTCCAAAATTACGCAATTAATTCAGAATGTTCAAAATGGCCGACTTCCTGTTCGGTTTCGGCCATGGCGCCAAGAGACTTTTCTTTTAGTTGCGACATAATACAGGAGTGTACCGATTTTCATTCATGTACGTCAAACCGTATTATGGGGCTTGAGGCACAAAGTTTTTTCTGTCGAACCAATCAGATGAAGGGTGGGCGCGCTTTTTGGCGTCTAGCGCCGCCACGGTAACGCTTTTGAAAGAGAAAAGTAATGCGTGTTGTCGCAGGATGGAGACGCACATTTTGATGTATAACACACTTGGGGGCACGTTACGGTTCGGGCTGAATTAACTTTCGAAGGAATGGCATAAATTTCGCCAAAATGACACGACTAATTCAAAATGGCCGACTTCCTGTTCGGTTTCGGGCATGACGCCAAGAGACTTTTCTTTCAGTTGCGCCATGATACAGGTGTGTACCGATTTTCGTGCATGTACGTCAAACCGTATCGTGGGGCTTGAGGCACAAAGTTTTCAAGGGGGCGCTGTTGAGCCATTTTGCCACGCCCATTAATGCAAACCATTAAATATCAAATTTTTCGCCAGGCCTGACTAGGGTGCAAAATTTGGTGACTTTTTGGGCACGTTTAGGGGGGCAAAAAGGCCCTCCTTTCGTCAGAAAAATAATAATAATAATAATTAAAGCTGCAAGCAGCGATGAACGGGCCCTCGCACTCACGTCCACCGCCCCCCATAAGCATATCAGAAATGACACCACCCACGACTCTCTATGTCAAACCATTCAAAAGTTATAGCAGAAAAAAGGAACAACCAATCAGAAGAAGGGGCGGGGCTAATTTAGGCCAATGAAGGTCAAGGACTCCATACAGAGTCTGATGACACCACCCACGACTCTCTATGTCAAACCATTCAAAAGTTATGGCAGAAAATCGGGACAACCAATCAGAAGAAGGGGCGGGGCTAATTCAGGCCAATGAAGGTCAAGGACTCAATACCGAGTCCCATGACACCACCCACGACTCTTTATGTCAAACCATTCAAAAGTTATGGCAGAGAAAAGTATTCTAGGGGGCGCTGTTGAGCCGTTAGGCCACGCCCATTAATGCAAACCATGAAATATCAAATGTATCGCCAGGCCTGACTTGCATGCAAAATTTGGTGACTTTTGGAGAACTATCAAATATGGACCAATCAGATGAATGGGACGAGCGCTTTTTCGTGTCTAGCGTCGCCACGGTAACACTTTTGAAAGAGAGAAGTAATGTGCGTCGTCACAGGACAGAGACGAACATTTTGATGTAAAAAAAACACAAAAATTGCTGACAAAAGTTTCGGGCATATTGCCAGGCTTGAACTCCCAACCTCTGGCACCAAAGACCGCAATAATCTGGCTGAGCTAAGTCTCAGCTATTCCTTTCATTTGACCTACTGGCTTAGGACAGACAAACATAGCGATAAGATGTCTGGAACTTTTTTTTCCTAATTTTTTTAATATTTGTAAGTTATAAATATTAGTAAAACCCTACTATTTTAATTATTACTTTTTCTGTAACCATTCTGCCAAGGTTGTAACCGGGCTGAGCCGGGAATATTTCTGAGGTCACCACATTACAGGGAACTGATTGGTCGGGGGGCGGGGCCGTCATCACCCTACTCGCCACTGATTGGTCGGGGGGCGGGGCCGTCATCACCATACTCGCCACTGATTGGTCGGGGGGCGGGGCCGTCATCACCCTACTCGCCACTGATTGGTCGGGGGGCGGGGCCGGCAGATGTTTGAATCAGGAAGCGGGACTCTCTATGTCAAACCATTCCAAAGTTATAGCAGAAAATTGGGACAACCAATCAGAATAAGGGGCGGGGCTAATTAAGGCCAACGAAGCTTAAGAACTCATTACAGAGTCCCATGACACCACCCACGACTCTCTATGTTAAACCATTCAAAAGTTATGGCAGAAAAAAGGGACAACCAATCAGAAGAAGAGGCGGGGCTAATTCTGGCCAATGAAGGTCAAGGACTCCATAAAGAATCTGATGACACCACCCAGGACTCTCTATGTCAAACCATTCCAATGTTATAGCAGAAAATCGGGCCAACCAATCAGAAGAAGGGGCGGGGCTAATTAAGGCCAACGAAGCTTAAGGACTCATTACAGAGTCCCATGACACCACCCACAACTCTCTATGTCAAACCATTCAAAAGTTATGGCAGAGAAAAGTATTCTAGGGGGCGCTGTTGAACCGTTAGCCACGCCCATTAATTGCAAACCATGAAATATCAAATGTATCGCCAGGCCTGGCTTGCATGCAAAATTTGGTGACTTTTGGAGAACTATCAAATATGGACCAATCACATGAAGGGGGGGGCGCGCCTTTTGGCGTCTAGCGTCGCCACGGTAACGCTTTTGAAAGAGAAAAGTAATGCGTGGTGTCGCAGGATGGAGACGCACATTTTGATGTATAACACACCTGGGTGCACGTTACGGTTCGGGCTGAATTAACTGCCGAAGGAATGGCATAAATTTCGCCAAAATGACACAATTTATTCAAAATGGCCGACATCCTGTTCGGTTTCGGCCATGGCGCCAAGAGACTTTTCTTTAAGTTGTGCCATGATACAGGTGTGTAGCGATTTTCGTGCATGTACGTCAAACCGTATTGTGGGGCTTGAGGCACAAAGTTTTCCGGGGGGCGCTGTTGAGCCATTTTGCCACGCCCATTAATGCAAACCATGAAATATCAAATTTATCGCCAGGCCTGGCTTGCATGCCAAATTTGGTGCCTTTTGGGGAACTATCAAATATGGACAAATCAGATGAAGGGGGGGTGCGCTTGTTGGCGTCTAGCGTCGCCACGGTAACACTTTTGAAAGAGAAAAGTAATGCGTGTAGTCGCAGGATGGAGACGCACATTTTGATGTATAACACATCTGGGTTCACGATACGGTTCGGGCTGAATTAACTCTCGAAGGAATGGCATATATTGCTCCAAAATTACGCGATTAATTCAGAATGTTCAAAATGGCCGACTTCCTGTTCGGTTTAGGCCATGGCGCCAAGAGACTTTTCTTTAAGTTGTGACATGATACAGGTGTGTACCGATTTTCCTTCATGTACGTCACACCGTATTATGGGGCTTGAGGCACAAAGTTTTTTCTGTCAAACCAATCAGATGAAGGGTGGGCGCGCTTTTTGGCGTCTAGCGTCGCCACGGTAACGCTTTTGAAAGAGAAAAGTAATGCGTGTTGTCGCAGGATGGAGACGCACATTTTGATGTATAACACACCTGGGTGCACGTTACGGTTCGGGCTGAATTAACTTTCGAAAGAATGGCATAAATTTCGCCAAAATGACACGACTAATTCAAAATGGCCGACTTCCTGTTTGGTTTCGGGCATGACGCCAAGAAACTTTTCTTTCAGTTGCGCCATGATACAGGTGTGTACCGATTTTCGTGCATGTACGTCAAACCGTATCGTGGGGCTTGAGGCACAAAGTTTTCTAGGTGGCGCTGTTGAGCCATTTTGCCACGCCCATTAATGCAAACCATTAAATATCAAATTTTTCGCCAGGCCTGACTTGGGTGCAAAATTTGGTGACTTTTTGGGCATGTTAAGGGGGGCAAAAAGGCCATCACTTTGTCAGGAAAATAATAATAATAATAATTAAAGCTGCAAGCAGCAATGAACGGGCCCTCGCACTCACGGCCACCGCCCCCCATAAGCATATCAGAAATGACACCACCCACGACTTCCTATGTCAAACCATTCAAAAGTTATAGCAGAAAAAAGGGACAACCAATCAGAAGAAGGGGCGGGGCTAATTCAGGCCAATGAAGGTCAAGGGCTCCATAAAGAATCTGATGACACCACCCACGACTCTCTATGTCAAACCATTCCAAAGTTATAGCTGAAAATCGGGACAACCAATCAGAAGAAGGGGCGGGGCTAATTAAGGCCAACGAAGCTTGAGGACTCATTACAGAGTCCCATGACACCACCCACGACTCTCTATGTCAAACCATTCAAAAGTTATGGCAGAGAAAAGTATTCTAGGGGGCGCTGTTGAGCCGTTAGGCCACGCCCATTAATGCAAGCCATGAAATATCAAATTTATCACCAGGCCTGGCTTGCATGCAAAATTTGGTGACTTTTGGAGAACTATCAAATATGGACCAATCAGATGAAGGGGGGGGGCGCGCCTTTTGGCGTCTAGCGTCGCCACGGTAACACTTTTGAAAGAGAAAAGTAATGCGCGTAGTCGCAGGATGGAGACGCACATTTTGATGTGTAACACATCTGGGTTCACGATACGGTTCGGGCTGAATTAACTGCCGAAGGAATGGCATAAATTTCGCCAAAATGACACGATTAATTCAAAATGGCCGACATCCTGTTCGGTTTCGGGCATGGCCCCAAGAGACTTTTGTTTAAGTTGCGCCATGATACAGGTGTGTACCGATTTTCGTGCATGTACGTCTAACAGTATTGTGGGGCTTGAGGCACAAAGTTTTCAAGGGGGCGCTGTTGAGCCATTTTGCCACGCCCATTAATGCAAACCATTAAATACCAAATTTTTCACCAGGCCTGGCTTGGGTGCAAAATTTGGTGCCTTTTGGGGAACTATCAAATATGGACCAATCAGATGAAGGGGGGGTGCGCTTGTTGGCGTCTAGCGTCGCCACGGTAACACTTTGGAAAGAGAAAAGTAATGCGTGTAGTCGCAGGATGGAGACGCACATTTTGATGTATAACACACTTGGGGGAACGTTACGGTTCGGGCTGAATTAACTCTCGAAGGAATGGCATATATTGCTCCAAAATTACGCAATTAATTCAGAATGTTCATAATGGCCGACTTCCTGTTCGGTTTCGGCCATGGCGCCAAGAGACTTTTCTTTTAGTTGCGACATGATACAGGAGTGTGCCAACTTTCGTTCATGTACGTCAAACCGTATTATGGGGCTTGAGGCGCAAAGTTTTTTCTGTCTGAACCAACCAGATGAAGGGTGGGCGCGCTTTTTGGCGTCTAGCGTCGCCACGGTAACGCTTTTGAAAGAGAAAAGTAATGCGGGTGGTCGCAGGAGGGAGACGCACATTTTGATGTATAACACACCTGGGTGCACGTTACGGTTCGGGCTGAATTAACTTTCGAAGGAATGGCATAAATTTCGCCAAAATGACGCGACTAATTCAAAATGGCCGACATCCTGTTCGGTTTCGGGCATGACGCCAAGAGACTTTTCTTTAAGTTGTCCCATGATACAGGTGTGTACCGACTTTCGTGCATGTACGTCAAACCGTATCGTGGGGCTTGAGGCACAAAGTTTTCAAGGGGGCGCTGTTGAGCCATTTTGCCACGCCCATTAATGCAAACCATTAAATATCAAATTTTTCGCCAGGCCTGGCTTGCATGCAAAATTTGGTGACTTTTTGGGCATGTTAAGGGGGGCAAAAAGGCCTTCACTTTGTCAGGAAAATAATAATAATAATTAAAGCTGCAAGCAGCAATGAACGGGCCCTCGCACTCACGGCCACCGCCCCCCATAAGTATCAGAAATGACACCACCCACGACTCTCTATGTCAAACCATTCCAAAGTTATAGCAGAAAATCGGGACAACCAATCAGAAGAACGGGCGGGGCTAATTAAGGCCAACGAAGCTTAAGGACTCATTACAGAGTCCCATGACACCACCCACGACTTCCTATGTCAAACCATTCAAGAGTTATAGCAGAAAAAAGGGACAACCAATCAGAAGAAGGGGCGGGGCTAATTTAAGCCAATGAAGGTCAAGGGCTCCATAAAGAATCCCATGACACCACCCACGACTCTCTATGTCAAACCATTCCAAAGTTATAGCAGAAAATCGGGACAACCAATCAGAAGAAGGGGCGGGGCTAATTAAGGCCAACGAAGCTTGAGGACTCATTACAGAGTCCCATGACACCACCCACGACTTCCTATGTCAAACCATTCAAAAGTTATGGCAGAGAAAAGTATTCTAGGGGGCGCTGTTGTGCCGTTAGGCCACGCCCATTAATGCAAACCATGAAATATCAAATGTATCGCCAGGCCTGGCTTGCATGCAAAATTTGGTGACTATCAAATATGGACCAATCAGATGAAGGGGGGGGCGCGCCTTTTGGCGTCTAGCGTCGCCATGGTAACACTTTTGAAAGAGAAAAGTAATGCGTGGTGTCGCAGGATGGAGACGCACATTTTGATGTATAACACTCCTGGGTGCACGTTACGGTTCGGGCCGTATTAATTGCCGAAGGAATGGCATAAATTTAGCCAAAATTACACAATTAATTCATAATGGCCGACTTCCTGTTCGGTTTCGGCCATGGCTCCAAGAGACTTTTCTTTAAGTTGTGCCATGCTACACGTGTGTAGTGATTTTCGTGCATGTACGTCAAACCGTATCGTGGGGCTTGAGGCACAAAGTTTTCCGGGGGGCGCTGTTCAGCCATTTTGCCACGCCCATTAATGCAAACCATGAAATATCAAATTTATCGCCAGGCCCTGCTTGCATGCCAAATTTGGTGCCTTTTGGGGAACTATCAAATATGGACCAATCAGATGAAGGGGGGGCACGCTTGTTGGCGTCTAGCGTCGCCACGGTAACACTTTTGAAAGAGAAAAGTAATGCGCGTAGTCGCAGGATAGAGACGCACATTTTGATGTATAACACATCTGGGTTCATGATACGGTTCGGGCCGTATTAATTCTCGAAGGAATGGCATATATTGCTCCAAAATTACGTGATTCATTACGTGTTCAAAATGGCCGACTTCCTGTTCGGTTTCGACCATGGGGCCAAGAGACTTTTCTGTAAGTTGCAACATGATACAGGTGTGTACCGACTTTCGTTCATGTACGTCCAACCGTATTATGGGGCTTGAGGCGCAAAGTTTTTTCTGTCTGAACCAATCAGATGAAGGGTGGGCGCGCTTTTTGGCGTCTAGCGTCGCCACGGTAACGCTTTTGAGAGAGAAAAGTAATGCGTGGTGTCGGAGGATGGACACGCACATTTTGATGTATAACACACCTGGGTGCTCGTTACGGTTCGGGCCGTATTAACTGCCGAAGGAATGGCATAAATTTCGCCAAAATGACACGACTAATTCAAAATGGCCGACATCCTGCTCGGTTTCGGGCATGAAGCCAAGAGACTTTTCTTTAAGTTACGTCATGATACAGGCGTGTACTGATTTTCGTGCATGTACGTCAAACCGTATCGTGGGGCTTGAGGCACAAAGTTTTCAAGGGGGCGCTGTTGAGCCATTTTGCCACGCCCATTAATGCAAACCATTAAATATCAAATTTTTCGCCAGGCCTGGCTTGGGTGCAAAATTTGGTGACTTTTTGGGCACGTTTAGGGGGGCAAAAAGGCCCTCCTTTCGTCAGAAAAATAATAAGAATAATTAAAGCTGCAAGCAGCAATGAACGGGCCCTCGCACTCACGTCAACCGCCCCCCATAAGCATATCAGAAATGACACCACCCACGACTTCCTATGTCAAACCCTTCAAAAGTTATAGCAGAAAAAAGGGACGACCAGTCAGAAGAAGGGGCGGGGCTAATTCAGGGCAAAGAAGATCAAGGACTCATTACAGAGTCCCATGACACCACCCACGACTCTCTATGTCAAAACATTCAAAAGTTATAGCAGAAAATAGGGACAACCAATCAGAAAAAGGGACTGGGCTAATTGTCACCAATTATGGTCAAGGACTCAATGCCGAGTCCCATGACACCACCCACGACTCTCTATGTCAAACCTTTCAAAAGTTATGGCAGAAAAAAGTATTCTAGGGGGCGCTGTTGAGCCGTGAGGACACGCCCATTAATGCAAACCATGAAAAAAAAAAATCAGATCACTCAAATGAACGACGATCATACAGGACAGCTGTATCTCATGGTCCAGAATGTATGATATTATATTAATCTATTATACCATATTATATTACATGTTGTTATTTCATATTAGCGTACCCAGTAATATAGCATATTGTATTATTGCATTGTATGTTGCTTCATTTCATATATTTTTGACTGTATTATATTGTAAAATTATATATCATAGCGATTGCATTATTATATAATTTCAATTTATAACACTAATATACAATTCCTCACACACACACTCCTTCCAAATGTTTCTTTTTTTTCTCCATTATGACAATTGTATGCTGTCATCCGTTATGTTTTTTGTTTTTAAGCTTGTTATTGCTTGCTTGTCTGTTATTCAAATATATTAATACATTCATTAATATGCTATACTGTATTTTGTATTGTGTATATTGTGTGTGTGTGTGTGTGTGTGTGTGTGTGTGTATATATATATATATAAATATATATATATATATATATATATATATATGTGTGTGTGTGTGTGTATACCTGAAGTGTGACTACCTGCAGAACGTATTTTAGCATGAAAGCTTGCATATTTAACGTACATCAAGCATCCTGTATCATAGCTACATGTCTGCCGTTTGTAACAAAGCAAACCGCGTGAAAATCGGTTGAAAATCAAGTGAGTTATAGTTATTTTACTTATGCAGACACCTCCTTCCACAATAGAAGTGAACGCTCTAGAGTTAAAGCGATACCGATCCAAGATGGCGGCCACGCCCGACGTTCTCAGGCAGTCAATGCGGCGCCTCGACCAAGATGGCGGCCGCGCTGAACATCAGCCCCTCCCCCCGCGGGAGCTGCGCGCGCAAACTCCACTCAAATTCAAAAGTTATGGCAGAAAATCGGGACAACCAATCAGAAGAAGGGGAAAGAGAAAAGTAATGTGCGTCGTCACAGGACAGAGACGAACATTTTGATGTAAAAAAAAACACAAAAATTGCTGACAAAACTTTTGGCATATCAAGCCAGGCTTGAACTCTCGACCTCTGGCAGCGAAGACCGCAATAATCTGGCTGAGCTAAGTCTCAGCTATTCCTTTTATTTGACCTACTGGCTTAGGACAGACCAACATAGCGATAAAATGTCTGGAACTTTTTTTTCCTAATTTTTTAAATATTTGTAAGTTATAAATATTAGTAAAACCCTACTATTTAAATTATTACTTTTTCTGTAACCATTCTGCCAAGGTTGTAACCGGGCTGAGCCGGGAATATTTCTGAAGTCACCACATTACAGGGAGCTGATTGGTCGGGGGGCGGGGCCGTCATCACCCTACTCGCCACTGATTGGTCGGGGGGCGGGGCCGTCATCACCCTACTCGCCACTGATTGGTCAGGGGGCGGGGCCGGCAGACGTTTGAATCAGGAAGCGGGAGTCAGCGCGAGAGCGACTGGCGGCTCGCGGCAATTTTATTATAAAAAAAGGACAACCAATCAGAAGAAGGGGCGGGGCTAATTCAGGCCAATGAAGTTCAAGGACTCCATAAAGAATCTGATGACACCACCCACAACTCTCTATGTCAAACCATTTAAAAGTTATAGCAGAAAATCGGGACAACCAATCAGAAGAAGGGGCGGGGCTAATTAAGGCCAACGAAGCTTAAGGACTCATTACAGAGTCCCATGACACCACCCACGACTCTCTATGTGAAACCATTCAAAAGTTATGGCAGAGAAAAGTATTCTAGGGGGCGCTGTTGAGCCGTTAGGCCACGCCCATTAATGCAAACCATGAAATATCACATTTATCGCCAGGCCTGGCTTGCATGCAAATTTTGGTGACTTTTGGAGAACTATCAAATATGGACCAATCAGATGAAGGGTGGGTGCGCTTTTTCGCGTCTAGCGTCGCCACGGTAACACTTTTGAAAGAGAAAAGTAATGCGTGGTGTCGCACGATGGAGACGCACATTTTGGTGTATAACCCACCTGGGTGCACGTTACGGTTCGGGCTGAATTAACTGCCGAAGGAATGGCATAAATTGTGCCAAAATTACACAATTAATTCAAAATGGCTGACTTCCTGTTCGGTTTCGGCCATGGCTCCAAGAGACTTTTCTTTAAGTTGCGACATGATACAGGTGTGTACCGATTTTCGTGCATGTACGTCAAACCGTATTGTGGGGCTTGAGGCACAAAGTTTTCCGGGGGGCGCTGTTGAGCCATTTTGCCACGCCCATTAATGCAAACCATGAAATATCAAATTTATCGCCAGGCCTGGCTTGCATGCCAAATTTGGTGCCTTTTGGGGAACTATCAAATATGGACCAATCAGATGAAGGGGGGGTGCGCTTGTTGGCGTCTAGCATCGCCACGGTAACACTTTCGAAAGAGAAAAGTAATGCGTGTAGTCGCAGGATGGAGACGCACATTTTGATGTATAACACATCTGGGTTCACGATACGGTTCGGGCTGAATTAGCTCTCGAAGGAATGGCATATATTGCTCCAAAATTACGCAATTAATTCAGAATGTTCAAAATGGCCGACTTCCTGTTCGGTTTCGGCCATGGCGCCAAGAGACTTTTCTTTTAGTTGCGACATAATACAGGAGTGTACCGATTTTCTTTCATGTACGTCAAACCGTATTATGGGGCTTGAGGCACAAAGTTTTTTCTGTCGAACCAATCAGATGAAGGGTGGGCGCGCTTTTTGGCGTCTAGCGCCGCCACGGTAACGCTTTTGAAAGAGAAAAGTAATGCGTGTTGTCGCAGGATGGAGACGCACATTTTGATGTATAACACACTTGGGGGCACGTTACGGTTCGGGCTGAATTAACTTTCGAAGGAATGGCATAAATTTCGCCAAAATGACACGACTAATTCAAAATGGCCGACTTCCTGTTCGGTTTCGGGCCTGACCCCAAGAGACTTTTCTTTCAGTTGCGCCATGATACAGGTGTGTACCGATTTTCGTGCATGTACGTCAAACCGTATCGTGGGGCTTGAGGCACAAAGTTTTCAAGGGGGCGCTGTTGAGCCATTTTGCCACGCCCATTAATGCAAACCATTAAATATCAAATTTTTCGCCAGGCCTGACTAGGGTGCAAAATTTGGTGACTTTTTGGGCATGTTAAGGGGGGCAAAAAGGCCTTCACTTTGTCAGGAAAATAATAATAATAATAATAATTAAAGCTGCAAGCAGCAATGAACGGGCCCTCGCACTCACGGCCACCGCCCCCCATAAGCATATCAGAAAAGACACCACCCACAACTTCCTATGTCAAACCATTCAAAAGTTATAGCAGAAAAAAGGGACAACCAATCAGAAGAAGGGGCGGGGCTAATTCAGGCCAATGAAGGTCAAGGACTCCATACAGAATCCGATGACACCACCCACGACTCTCTATGTCAAACCATTCCAAAGTTATAGCAGAAAATCGGGACAACCAATCAGAAGAAGGGGCGGGGCTAATTAAGGCCAACGAAGCTTAAGGACTCATTACAGAGTCCCATGACACCACCCACGACTTCCTATGTCAAACCATTCAAAAGTTATGGCAGATAAAAGTATTCTAGGGGGCGCTGTTGAGCCGTTAGGCCACGCCCATTAATGCAAACCATGAAATATCAAATTTATCGCCAAGTCTGGCTTGCATGCAAAATTTGGTGACTTTTGGAGAACTATCAAATATGGACCAATCACATGAAGGGGGGGGCGCGCCTTTTGGCGTCTAGCGTCTAGCGTCGCCACGGTAACACTTTTGAAAGAGAAAAGTAATACGTGGTGTCGCAGGATGTAGACGCACATTTTGATGTATAACACACCTGGGTGCACGTTACGGTTCGGGCTGAATTAACTGCCGAAGGAATGGCATAAATTTCGCCAAAATGACACAATTTATTCAAAATGGCCGACTTCCTGTTCGGTTTCGGCCATGGCGCCAAGAGACTTTTCTTTAAGTTGTCCCATGATACAGGTGTGTAGCGATTTTCGTGCATGTACGTCAAACCGTATTGTGGGGCTTGAGGCACAAAGTTTTCCGGGGGGCGCTGTTGAGCCATTTTGCCACGCCCATTAATGCAAACCATGAAAGATCAAATTTATCGCCAGGCCTGGCTTGCATGCCAAATTTGGTGCCTTTTGGGGAACTATCAAATATGGACCAATCAGATGAAGGGGGGGTCCGCTTGTTGGCGTCTAGCGTCGCCACGGTAACACTTTTGAAAGAGAAAAGTAATGCGTGTAGTCGCAGGATGGAGACGCACATTTTGATGTATAACACATCTAGGTTCACGATACGGTTCGGGCTGAATTAACTCTCGAAGGAATGGCATATACTGCTCCAAAATTACGCAATTAATTCAGAATGTTCAAAATGGCCGACTTCCTGTTCGGTTTCGGCCATGGCGCCAAGAGACTTTTCTTTTAGTTGCGACATGATACAGGAGTGTACCAATTTTCGTTCATGTACGTCAAACCGTATTATGGGGCTTGAGGCGCAAAGTTTTTTCTGTCTGAACCAACCAGATGAAGGGTGGCCGCGCTTTTTGGCGTCTAGCGTCGCCACGGTAACGCTTTTGAAAGAGAAAAGTAATGCGTGTAGTCGCAGGATGGAGACGCACATTTTGATGTATAACACACTTGGGTGCACGTTACGGTTCGGGCTGAATTAACTTTCGAAGGAATGGCATACATTTCGCCAAAATGACACAACTAATTCAAAATGGCCGACTTCCTGTTCGGTTTCGGCCATGGCGCCAAGAGACTTTTCTTTAAGTTGTCCCATGATACAGGTGTGTAGCGATTTTCGTGCATGTACGTCAAACCGTATTGTGGGGCTTGAGGCACAAAGTTTTCCGGGGGGCGCTGTTGAGCCATTTTGCCACGCCCACTAATGCAAACCATTAAATATCTAATTTTTCGCCAGGCCTGACTTGCATGCAAAATTTGGTGACTTTTTGGGCACGTTTAGGGGGGCAAAAAGGCCCTCCTTTTGTCAGAAGAAAGAAAAATTCCTACAGATACAATAGGGCCTTCGCACTGAAGGTGCTCGGGCCCTAATAATAATAATAAAAATTCCTGCAAATACAATAGGGCCTTCGCACTGCAAGTGCTCGGGCCCTAATAATAATAATAAAAAAAATACAAATAATTCCTACAGATACAATAGGGCCTTCGCACTGAAGGTGCTCGGGCCCTAATAATAAAAATTCCTGCAAATACAATAGGGCCTTCGCACTGCAAGTGCTCGGGCCCTAATAATAATAAAAATTCCTGCAAATACAATAGGGCCTTCGCACTGAAGGTGCTCGGGCCCTAATAATAATAAAAATTCCTGCAAATACAATAGGGCCTTCGCACTGAAGGTGCTCGGGCCCTAATAATAATAAAAATTCCTGCAAATACAATAGGGCCTTCGCACTGCAAGTGCTCGGGCCCTAATAATAATAATAATAATTAAAGCTGCAAGCAGCGATGAACGGGCCCTCGCACTCACAGCCACCGCCCCCCATAAGCATATGAGACATGACACCACCCACGACTTCCTATGTCAAACCATTCAAAAGTTATAGCAGGAAATAGGGACAACCAATCAAAAGAAGGGGTGGGGCTAATTTTCACTAATTATGGTCAAGGACTCAATACCGAGTCCCATGACACCACCCACGACTCTTTATGTCATACCATTCAAAAGTTATGGCAGAGAAAAGTTTTCCAGGTGGCGCTGTTGAGCCATTTTGCCACACCCATTAATGCAAACCATGAAATATCAAATTTATTGCCAGGCCTGGCTTGCGTGCCAAATTTGGTGCCTTTTGGAGAACTATCAAATATGGACCAATCAGATGAAGGGGGGCGCGCTTTTTGGCGTCTAGCGTCGCCACGGTAACACTTTTGAAAGAGAAAAGTAATGCGTGTAGTCGCTGGGTGGAGACGCACATTTTGATGTATAACACACCTGGGTGCACGTTACGGTTTGGGCGGTATTAATTGCCGAAGGAATGGCATAAATTGCGCCAAAGTTACACAATTAATTCAAAATGGCCGACATCCTGTTCGGCTTCGGCCATGGCGCCAAGAGACTTTTCTTTAAGTTGCGACATGATACAGGTGTGTACCGATTTTCGTGCATGTACGTCAAACCGTATTGTGGGGCTTGAGGCACAAAGTTTTCCAGGTGGCGCTGTTGAGCCATTTTGCCACACCCATTAATGCAAACCATGAAATATCAAATTTATTGCCAGGCCTGGCTTGCGTGCCAAATTTGGTGCCTTTTGGAGAACTATCAAATATGGACCAATCAGATGAAGGGGGGCGCGCTTTTTGGCGTCTAGCGTCGCCACGGTAACACTTTTGAAAGAGAAAAGTAATGCGTGTAGTCGCTGGGTGGAGACGCACATTTTGATGTATAACACACCTGGGTGCACGTTACGGTTTGGGCGGTATTAATTGCCGAAGGAATGGCATAAATTGCGCCAAAGTTACACAATTAATTCAAAATGGCCGACATCCTGTTCGGCTTCGGCCATGGCGCCAAGAGACTTTTCTTTAAGTTGCGACATGATACAGGTGTGTACCGATTTTCGTGCATGTACGTCAAACCGTATTGTGGGGCTTGAGGCACAAAGTTTTCCAGGTGGCGCTGTTGAGCCATTTTGCCACGCCCATTAATGCGAACCATTAAATATCAAATTTATCGCCAGGCCTGGCTTGCATGCCAAATTTGGTGCCTTTTGGGGAACTATCAAATATGGACCAATCAGATGAAGGGGGGGCGCGCTTTTTGGCGTCTAGCGTCGCCACGGTAACACTTTTGAAAGAGAAAAGTAATGCGCGTAGTCGCAGGATGGAGACGCATATTTTGATGTATAACACATCTGGGTTCACGATACGGTTCGGGCCGTATTAATTCTCGAAGGAATGGCATATATTGCTCCAAAATTACGTGATTAATTCAGAATGTTCAAAATGGCCGACTTCCTGTTCGGTTTCGGCCATAGCGCCAAGAGACTTTTCTTTAAGTTGCGACATGATACAGGTGTGTACCGATTTTCGTTCATGTACGTCAAACCGTATTATGGGGCTTGAGGCGCAAAGTTTTTTCTGTCTGAACGAATCAGATGAAGGGTGGGCGCGCTTTTTGGCGTCTAGTGTCGCCACGGTAACGCTTTTGAAAGAGAAAAGTAATGCGTGTTGTCGCAGGATGGAGACGCACATTTTGATGTATAACACACTTGGGGGCACGTTACGGTTCGGGCCGTATTAACTGCCGAAGGAATGGCATAAATTGCGCCAAAGTGACACGATTAATTCAAAATGGCCGACTTCCTGTTCGGTTTCGGCCATGTCGCCAAGAGACTTTTCTTTAAGTTGTGTACTGATACAGGTGTGTAGCGATTTTCGTGCATGTACGTCAAACCGTATTGTGGGGCTTGAGGCACAAAGTTTTCCGGGGGGCGCTGTTGAGCCATTTTGCCACGCCCATTAATGTAAACCATTAAATATCAAATTTTTCGTCAGGCCTGACTTGCATGCAAAATTTGGTGACTTTTTGGGCACGTTTAGGGGGGCAAAAAGGCCCTCCTTTCGTCAGAAGAAAGAAAGAAAGAAAGAAAGAAAGAAAGAAAGAAAGAAAAATTCCTACAGATACAATAGGGCCTTCGCACTGAAGGTGCTCGGGCCCTAATAACGCGAAGAATTCCTACAGATACAATAGGGCCTTCGCACTGAAGGTGCTCGGGCCCTAATAATAAAAATTCCTGCAAATACAATAGGGCCTTCGCACTGAAGGTGCTCGGGCCCTAATAATAAAAATTCCTGCAAATACAATAGGGCCTTCGCACTGCAAGTGCTCGGGCCCTAATAATAATAATAAAAATTCCTGCAAATACAATAGGGCCTTCGCACTGCAAGTGCTCGGGCCCTAATAATAATAAAAATTCCTGCAAATACAATAGGGCCTTCGCACTGCAAGTGCTCGGGCCCTAATTAAAGCTGCAAGCAGCGATAAACGGGCCCTCGCGCGTGCAAGATCCACGAATAAAGGTCAAGGACTCAAAACTAAGTCCGATGAAACCACCCATGACTCTTTATGTCAAACCATTCAAAAAATATGGAAGAAATTAGGAACTATCAAATATCGACCAATCCAAAGAAGGGGCGGGGGTAATTTGCACCAATCATGGTGGACGAGTTGGTGACCTGTAGAGATGGGCGGTATGGACTAAAAAATGTATCACGATAATTTCTGGCATTTATCCCGATAACGATAAAAATGACGATAAAAAAAATACCAATTCAACTCCACCTTTTCAACTATAAATCTATCTCGCTCTCAGATCCGCCATACAGATTACACAAAAACGTCATCAACGGGAATTTCTTCTTCTTTTTTTCTTTCTTTCTTTCTTTCTTTCTTTCTTTCTTTCTTTCTTTCTTTCTTTCTTTCTTTCTTTCTTTCTTTCTTTCTTTCTTTCTTTCTTTCTTTCTTTCTTTCTTTCTTTCTTTCTTTCTTTCTTTCTTTCTTTCTTTCAGGCTCATTTATTTCTTTCTTTCCTTCTTTCTTTCTTTCTTTCTTTCTTTTTTTCTTTCTTTCTTTCTGGCTTATTTCCTTCCTTCCTTCCTTCCTTCCTTCCTTCCTTCCTTCCTTCCTTCCTTCCTTCCTTCCTTCCTTCCTTCCTTCCTTCCTTCCTTCCTTCCTTCCTTCACGTACGTTGTACGTGGATTTAACACAGAACCATAAATCATCTTTACACAAAAACGTCATCAACGAGGAATTTATCATTTTTACCGTGAGATACAAATTCTTACCGTGGGGAATTTTTTTGACGGTTTATCCATCCATCCATCCATTGTCCACCGCATTATCCGAGTCCGGGTCGCGGGGGCAGCAGTCGGAGCAGGGATCCCCAGACTTCCCTCTCCCCGGACTCCTCCTCCAGCTCTTCCGGGGGGACTCCAAGGCGTTCCCAGGCCAGCCGAGCGACGTAGTCACTCCAGCGTGTCCTGGGTCTTCCTCGGGGCCTCCTCCCGGTGGGACATGCCCGGAACACCTCACGAGGGAGGCGTCCAGGGGGCATCCTATACAGGTGCCCGAGCCACCTCAGCTGGCTCCTCTCGATGTGGAGGAGCAGCGGCTCTACTCCGAGCTCCTCCCGGGTGACAGAGCTCCTCACCCTATCTCTAAGGGAGCGCCCCGCCACCCTGCGGAGGAAACTCATTTCGGCCGCTTGTATCCGGGATCCCGTTCTTTCGGTCATGACCCAGAGTTCATGACCATAGGTGAGGGTGGGAACGTAGATCGACCGGTAAACTGAGAGCTTTGCCTTTCGGCTCAGCTCCCTCTTCACCACGACGGACCGATACAATGACCGCATTACTGCGGCCGCCGCACCAATCCGCCTGTCGATCTCGCGCTCCGTTCTCCCCTCACTCGTGAACAAGACCCCAAGATACTTGAACTCCTCCACCTGAGGCAGGAACTCTCCCCCGACCTGGAGGGTGCAAGCCACCTTTTTCCGGTCGAGAACCATGGCCTCAGACTTAGAGGTGCTGATTCTCATCCCAGCTGCTTCACACTCGGCTGCAAACCGCCCCAGTGCATGCTGAAGGTCCTGGCTCGAGGGAGCCAACAAGACCACATCATCTGCAAAAAGCAGAGATGAAATCAAGTGGCTCCCGAACCGTACCCCCTCCGGCCCCTGGCTGCGCCTAGAAATTCTGTCCATAAAAGTAATGAACAGAACCGGTGACAAAGGGCAGCCCTGCCGGAGTCCAACACGCACCGGGAACAGGTCTGACTTACTGCCGGCAATGCGAACCAAGCTCCTGCTCCGGTCATACAGGGACCGTACAGCCCTCAGCAGAGGGCCTCCGACCCCATACTCTCGGAGCACCCCCCACAGGATGCCACGTGGGACACGGTCGAAAGCCTTCTCCAAGTCCACAAAACACATGTGGACTGGTTGGGCAAACTCCCATGCGCCCTCGAGCACCCTGCGGAGGGTGTAGAGCTGGTCCAGTGTTCCACGACCGGGACGAAAACCGCATTGTTCCTCTTGAATCCGAGGTTCGACTATCGGCCGAATTCTCCTCTCCAGCACCCTGGAATAGACTTTCCCCGGGAGGCTGAGGAGTGTGATTCCCCGGTAGTTGGAACACACCCTCCGGTCCCCCTTTTTGAAGAGAGGGACCACCACCCCGGTCTGCCAGTCCAGAGGCACTGTCCCCGACTACCACGCGATGCTGCAGAGGCGTGTCAGCCACGACAGCCCCGCAACATCCAGAGACTTGAGGTACTCAGGGCGGATCTCATCCACCCCCGGTGCCTTGCCACTGAGGAGCTTCCGAACTACCTCAGTGACTTCAGCTTGGGTGATGAATGAATCAACCTCTGAATCCTCAGCCTCTGCTTCCTCGACGGAAGGCGTGTCAGCGGGATTGAGGAGATCCTCGAAGTATTCCTTCCACCGCCCGACGATGTCCCCAGTTGAGGTCAACAGCTCCCCTCCTCCACTGTAAACAGTGTTGGTGGAGCACTGCTTCCCCCTCCTGAGGCGCCGGATGGTTTGCCAGAATTTCCTCGAGGCCGACCGGTAGTCCTCCTCCATGGCCTCCCCGAACTTTTCCCAGACCCGAGTTTTTGCTTCCGCGACCGCCCGGGCCGCAGTCCGCTCGGCCTGCCGGTACCCGTCAGCTGCCTCGGGAGTCCGCTGAGCTAGCCAGGCTCGGTAGGACTCCTTCTTCAGCTTGACGGCATCCCTTACTTCCGGTGTCCTCCACCGGGTTCGGGGATTGCCGCCGCGACAGGCGCCGGAGACCTTACGGCCGCAGCTCCGGACGGCCGCGTCAACAATGGAAGTGGAGAACATGGTCCATTCGGACTCAATGTCTCCGGCCTCCCTCGGAATCCGGTCAAAGCTCTCCCGGAGGTGGGAGTTGAAGACCTCCCTGACAGGGGAATCTGCCAGACGTTCCCAGCAGACCCTCACGATACGCTTGGGTCTTCCAGGTCTGACCAGCTTCCTCCCCTGCCAGCGGATCCAACTCACCACCAGGTGGTGATCAGTTGACAGCTCAGCCCCTCTCTTCACCCGAGTGTCCAAGACATACGGCCGAAGGTCAGATGAAACGACAACAAAGTCGATCATTGACCTCCGGCCTAGGGTTTATCGGACGGTTTATCGTGAACGGTAAAATATCGCCCATTCCTAGTGACCTGGTGCGGTCAGAACAACCTAGAGCTCAACGCTCTAAAGACAGTGGAGATGATAGTGGACTACAGGAGGAACGCAGCCCCACCTGCCCCCCTCACCCTGTGTGACTCTCCAGCAGACACTGTGGAGTCTTACCAATTCCTGGGGACCATCATTACCCAGGACCTCAAGTGGGAGCTGAACATCACCTCCCTCACCAAAAAAGCACAGCGGAGGATGTACTTCCTGCGGCAGCTGAAGAAGTTCAACCTGCCAAGGAAAATGATGGTGCAGTTCTACACGGCCATCATTGAGTCCATCCTCATCTCCTCCATCACCGTCTGGTACGCTGCTGCCACTGTAAAGGACAGGAGCAGCTGCAGCGTATCATCCGCTCTGAGAAGGTGATTGACTGAAACCTCCCATCTCTCCAGGACCCTGAAGGTGCAGGAAAGATTGCAGCAGACCCCTCCCACCTCGGACACAAACTGTTCCAGACTCTTCCCTCTGGCAGGAGGGTGCGGTCCATCAGGACCAAAACCTCATGACACAAAAACAGTTTTTTCCCGTCTACAGCTGTCCTCATCAACAAGGCCCCGGTTCCCCCTCTCCCCCGTCTACCACGGACTGCCCCCCCATCCCACTCTACGTTACAATAACGTAAAGACTCCAATCCTGACCTTATGCGTTACATTAACGCACAGCCTAGGTCACTTTTGCCCAGACTCATACCTGGCACTTTAAAAAACCTCATGTTGTACATTGTCACTCTTTTCATTATATATTTGCTCTTGTATTGTATTGCACCAATCACCACAACAAATTCCTTGTGTGTGTTTTCTTAACAAACTTGACAATAAACCTTTTTCTGATTTCTGATTTCTGATGGAGTACTGGATACAGCTTCTTGGCGAAATGAAAGATGAGGGCCTCTTTGCTGGGGACTACGTGGACAAAGCACTTGTGCAGCTGTGCTTTCTAAACATTATCCAGGTGAGATCGAAAGACTCGCTGTTGTGAACTGCTCTTGCACCACTTCACTCTGTGTTTCAGGGCTGTAGACAGAAGAGAAGTCATCTGTTCTGGGAATTTCAGAGGTTCCTTCACTGGTTTTGGTGTTGGTACGCGTTCCTCCACTATCTCAACAAGCAACTGTGGATACAACGTGTCTGATAAAGCTTTCAGGATGGGTTTCTAGAATTCAATAATGAACATTGGTGTCTGGATTAGGGTTTTGTGTGCCAACTGTGATATTAATCCAGCAATTGTGTCTTCAGAGGCAAGGTAGTGGCAGTCATGTGCATCCAGCACATCATTCAGGTCATCTTTGTCAACAGACTCAAATGATTCCAGTGCAGACTCAATAATCTTCCTCTCTGCTTTTGAGACGTACTGCAAGAAGCTTTCATTCAAACTGCTGTAACTTCTACCATAGAAAATTTCTTCCAAAAATGGAAGAGGGAGAAGCAGTGGAAAATACCTGACAGTTGTCCAACCCATCACAAGGATTCTTGCAACTGCCTGCCATTCCTGGAGTGGATATTCATGCCGAAGGTACGGCGTCTTCACTTCAGTACCTAATGTGCATTTGCTGTAGAATTCTCCCCAGAATTCTGAGAGGCAGTCACGTATAACACCTGAGCCTTCCCCGTGTTCCATTTGCCCATTGGGAAGTTTTCTCCGGATCTGCACATCTTTGTTCAACATATCTGGATCAATAAATGCTGTCAAAAGGTCAGCAAGGCAGTTACCCCTTTGCACGGCAATAATGACTGTTGGTTTTGATTCCTCCCAAGGCAAAGTGTCATCCAGATTAAAAGGATCACCAGGTGATGCTCCAACTATCACTTCCTGATCACTGGAATTGTTAAGCTGCATCCCTACAGCTTGGGCGTCAGGAATAACATTTGTTCCATATGCACTTGTGTCTTCTTGTCTCATAATAGTAGACTCCAGTCTCATTTCTGAAGTTCCAAGGTCTCTTCTTTGTTCCACATGAACAAATAGATTCTAATTCTAATAGAATTACATCAGCTTGATCTAGTAGATCTACAGGTAAGTCAATAGTTACACCCTGAACTTGGATGTCTTCCTGAGCAACATTTTCTGTCACTTCTGAAGTTGTTGCTGGGATAATATTAGGGCTGGGCGATATATCGAGATTTTAATATATATCGATATATTTTCAAACGCGATATGGTACGAGACAATATTGTTTATATCAATTATTTAAAAAAAAAAAAAAAAAATGTTATGATTTTGATAAAGTTTATTTTGTGACAAATTGACTTGAATGTTTTATTTAAGATTTGCACAAATGTTTTGTTATTTGCACAACTGTCAGCGTCAGTGGAAAAGTCTGCCTGTTACTGTCTACATTGTATTAATTGCACAGGGTATTTTAATTTAATTGTTATGCAGGAAAGGGATATTTGTTTTATTTTATTCAAGAAGCATTTTTATTCTATATATGCAGGCAGTTTATTTTTGTTTCATTTGTTTTATACATTTTGATATTGTGCAGACCTCTGTTAATAAAGGAACCTGTGTGACATTTGGCACGAGGCTTTGTATTAAAACTGACTGTTTTCTTAAGGGTTTGCCTCAGAAAAAAATAAAGCTAACAGAGATGCTAACAGAGATGCTATGCTATAATGCTTTGGGGGAAACCCCAATTATGGCACAGAAAAAATATCGATATATATCGAGTATCGCCATTCAGCTAGAAAATATCCAGATATGACTTTTGGTCCATATCGCCCAGCCCTAGGGAGTATCAGCAGAGTTGTCTGGAGCATGTGTCCTGGCGTATTTGGTGTAGAGGTACAATCTCAGTATTTTTACTTTGTTTTTCTCATACAGGTCCTCTACTGTGCAGTCTTGGTCAACCTCCTTTTGAGAAAAGTCACACATGAAACACACATGATTCTCCAGCTTCAGTGACTTGAAGGGACTTCTGGGAAAAAGAGTGATTCTGCCATTTTTTGGACCTCTCGGACTGCAGTGTGTCCGTCAATAGAGACATGCCTGGTTCACCCTCCCTTTACAGCTCGTACCTGTCTGAATTCATTTTCTTTTTCACTGAAGTTCATTCATCCAATTTCCAGCCTTCTGGCCTTTTTTTGGGCATTTTTATTTCCTTTTAATTTATCTGATACCTGCCCTCTTTTAACAGCCTTGCTATCTGGAACACAGACCGTTGCCCTTGTTCTCTCAAGCAGCTGATCTCTCCTGGATGTTCCTGGATCTGCATGATGATGGTTGCGACAGAAGGCAACAGCAGCCAATCTGTCTCCATAAAGTGGAATGTACTTTGACAGATCCACCTCGGACATCAGTGGAATTACTGAAGAATCAATCTGCAAAAGAGACACCAATATTTTTGTTTTATATTAAAGAGAACTTGGAAGAAAGCAGAATGTGGCGACTATCAAAAAAACCCCAATGCAGCCTGAAATATTGCAAGCCTTTTATTATTTTAATATTGCTGATCATGGTTTACAGCTTAAGAAAACTCAAATATCCTATCTCAAAAAATAAGAATATTCTGGGAATCTTAATCTTAAACTGTAAGCCATAATCAGCAATATTAAAATAATAAAAGGCTTGCAATATTTCAGTTGATTTGTAATGAATCCAGAATGTATGACATTTTTGTTTTTTTTAATTGCATAACAGAAAATGTATCACAATATTCAAATTTTCTGAGACAGTCCTGTAGTTGGAACCTTATTACTGCAGTGCCCAGATCAGCACCAGAAGTTCCGTAAAATCCCGTAAAATCCCGTAGAATCCCGTAAAATCCCGTAAGATCACGTTAAAGGTTGATTTATGGTTCTGCGTTACACCAACGCAGAACTTACGCCGTAGATCTGCGTCGATTTAACGCAGAACCATAAATCAGCCTTAAATCAGACAAGTGTTGCGCAACGCGTGAAGACCATGGTGAAGACGCATGAAAGGCAAGTTTGATTTTCTTTTCTGTTCTCCTGTTCTACATGTAGCTGAAAAGCTTAAAGTAATTAAAGTAACGTATTTTTTTTTTGTTTTAGAGTAACTATAACGGGATTACCCAAATTACAACTGTAACGCGTTACATCACTGCGTTAATGGCGAATGTAATCTCGTTACAGCCCAACACTGATTATCATATAATGTTATTACTACACTCGCCATGAAAATACTCTTGCTCTTTAATATAAAAAGACTATAATTACTTTTATTAATGATGAATAACCATCCCACCAAGGAAGTTGCTCCACGAAGTCCAGACAGTAGGTTATAATGCCTCCACGCATGAATTATCTCGTGGCCACGAGTTATTAATGCGTGGCCACGAGTTATTAATGCGTGGCCACGAGTTATTAATGCATGGCCACGAGTTATTAATGCGTGGCCACGTATTTTTTTATTTTTTTCAAATGTCACCAAAGGGGCTCCATAGTCACCAAAAAAAAATAGGTAAATGAAACCAAACCCAATTAGCAAACAGGAAAATAAACTTGGTGAGATAGATAGAAACAAAGCAAAAAAAACTAAAACCGTTTCTTGTGTCATGGCTTGCAGAACACTGTGAGGATAGAAAAAATGGATCAATGTGTAAAAGGGACGGGAAAATTGTCAATTACGAAAAACTAATGAAAATGAAAGCTACACACAATAGGGTTCATCTTTGCTGATTGTTAGTTACTACCTCAATTGGTGTTCTTTTGTTAAAGAAGAAGTTTGATGATATTCTTGTGGCAATGGTTGGTGAGACTGATCATTTCTCCCAAATTGCACTGCACCCATTCCAGACACAGCTAATCCAATGTCAGAATAAATATTCCCACAAACACGTCTGTCAACGTAATTTCTTTGGATAGAGATTTAATGCACTTGAGAAAGAACAGTATCTTGAGGATGCAGACATAATTCACACAAAAGAGAGTAGAACAGCCAGCCAATGTTGATGCAAAATCAAGATAAAGGAACGACAGATGGATGACAGACCACAGCTGTCAAATCCCAGTTTCTTCTGCATCCTTGGGTTTGATTCCAAATCAAAAGGGACAAAAGATGGATGGAGAACAAGAATGTCTGACAGATGGACAATATGCAGGGTTAGTCCCTACCATTGGTAATTAAGTTCATAATTGCACATATCCTAACTCAGTTCTCTTTCAAGTAAAAACACTCCATAACTCAAATTAAATTGTCCAGCCATATTGCAAATATCATTTGCAGTATGACTAGAAGATTACAAAGTTCTGACAGGCATCATTGTCAGACTGGTGGATGAGTTGGTCTGCACTTACGCTGGGGCTTTTAGCAAGTGAGATTCATTCACAAAGTTCCTAAAGTTAATAATTCAGACTGTAACTTAAAATAAAAGCATAAAGACAAGGGCCAATATAAAAGATAAAAATACACCATTTAATGTTATGGAGTATAGCACTGAGTGAAGGCTGTTTTATCAAAAATTTTTAATGAAAAACAAAGAGACAAATATTTAACTTACAGTTTAAGTAAAGAGCTATAAGAAAAACATCAGGGAACAACAATAGGAAAGAACTACAAGTCGGAACAATTAATTTATTAACTGCGGACTCACAGTACTTTCTGGGTCCACAGCAAACACAGGTGTCAGCTGTCATGACAACAGATGTATGTACAGTAAAACTTTGTCTTAACTTATAGTTTATTCAATAGACAGAGTATCACCTCTGAGTAATGCCAATTTATGGCATTATTATCAATGATGTCAACAAAACAAAAAAAAGATGAGTGATGAAAAGTAATGTGGTACATTATGGCCATTAGTATACTGACTGCAGGAAAAGCAGAGGCTGCAGAATAACGGGAGATCCATCAAAGTCAATTATTTTGCTGAGATAACAGGGCAATAACCTCCTTAAGGCTGAATGTGACTGGTGAAAACAATTGTTTTTTTGGCCAATTTCTCTACAAATGAACAAATGGTGGTTGTGAAAATGTATACCACTACTATCACCAGGCCAAGCCAACAGCTCTTATAACTTTAACCTTCCTGTTAGTGATTAAAATCATCCTCTGCTACATGAAAGAGCATTTTCAGCCCTTAAAAGCATTTGGAAGGAGGAGTGCATCCCAAGTTGTGCAAAAAAAGAAGAACCATTTCCATTTATGTTGGCTTGAAAGTATGAGGGGGGAAAATTAATCAACATTTAGATAAAATCCAGTCAGATTTCAGCTGCTTTGAAGCACACAGACAGAAGTTCAAGTATGTATAATTCATTTTTTTTTTTTAGCTGGACATCCACTGCCAATCCAGGAAGCAAGAACACACGGAGGCACACGACAGGCACTGGAAATCTGCAACAAAAACCACAAATGAAACACAAAACCGACACGGATCACGATCAAAACACGAGCAGCAATCGACCCAAATCTCGAGATCCGATCACAGTCTAAGCTAAGCTACCGCGATTAACTAACCCCAAAAACTACAGAGCCAGCATGCAGGTGAACAAGCCAGTGTATATGTCTATGTGTGTGTGTGCGTGTATGCGTGTATGTGTGTATGTGTGTGTATACGAGCGTGTGTATGTACATGTCTGTGTGGCTGTGTATGTGTTTGTGTGTGTGTATGTGTGTGTATCTATATGACTGAGTGGCTGTGTGTGTGTGTGTGTGTGTGTGTGTGTGTGTGTGTGTGTGTGTGTGTGTGTGTGTGTGTGTGTGTGTGTGTGTGTGTGTGTGTGTGTGTGTGAGAGCGTGTATATGTATGTGTGGCTAAGTGTGTGTGTGTGTGTGTGTGTGTGTGTGTGTGTGTGTGTGTGTGTGTGTGTGTGTATGCATATGTGTGGCTATGTGTGTGTATGTGTGCATGTATGTATACAGTATATATATATATGTGTATGTGTGTGTGTGTGTGTGTGTGTGTGTGTGTGTGTGTGTGTGTGTGTGTGTGTGTGTGTGTGATAATCATATCAAAGCTCCACCTGAAGTGTATCTATAGTGGGGGACGGGGAGGAGCAACCCCGCCACCCGCGAGACCAGAGGCCGACAAGGAAGAACCCGGAACCCAGGCCACCAGCAACCCCACAGAGGGGAGAAGAGGGCGGGAGGCAACCCACCGCCAGAGAGCCCCCCCCCCCAGTGCGGCGGCCGACGACACGGGAAGAAGCAGCTAGGCGCGGCGGCGGACCCAAGCAATCCCCGGCCACCCGGTCCGGGCCGGACATGTGGCCAGGAGGCCCTCACCCTCCAGGCCGACAACTCCCACCCAGCAAGGGGCCAGCCTGCCCGGAGAGACAGAGCCGCCCCGGCCGCCGACGCGGGCAGGTGCACCCGCCGACAAAGTCTCACTGACAAAGAAGCACAATCACATTTTGATGTATAACACACCTGGGTGCACATTACGGTTCGGGCGAAGAAGCGGACAAAGAAATGGCATAAATTGCGCCAAAACTACACGATTAATTCAAAATGGCCGACTTCCTGTTCGGTTTCGGCCATGGCGCCAAGAGACTTTTCTTTAAGTTGTGACATGATACAGGTGTGTACCGATTTTTGTGCATGTACGTCAAACCGTATTGTGGGGCTTGAGGCACAAAGTTTTGTAGGGGGCGCTGTTGAGCCGTTAGGCCACGCCCATTAATGCAAACCATTAAATATCTAATTTTTCGCCAGGCCTGGCTTGCGTGCAAAATTTGGTGACCTCTGGGGCACCTTTAGGGGGAAAAAAGGCCCTCATTTCGCCGGAAGAAAAACAAGGATAAAAACAATTCCTACAGATACAATAGGGCCTTTGCACTGTCAGTGCTCGGGCCCTCATAATAATATTAAACTTTATTAATAAAGTTACAAAGTGCTTCCCAAGAACAATGAAATACTTCAAGATAAAAATACAGTGCATAGTGCATAAGAACATAAGACAGCAATAACCAAGTCTAAAATTAATAGCAATATTCACACCACAATAAAAGCTTTTCTAAAGAGGATTGTTTTTAGTAAAGATTTCAAAGCAGTGGGGGATTTAGCTACCAGCAGGTAAAGAAGTCCAAAGTTTGGGGGCCCGGACTGCAAAAGCTCCATGACCTTTGGTCACAAACTGGGCCCCGGGAACGATCAGAAGGCCTCTACTTGCTGCTCTGGGGGAGGCCCTGGCAGGTAGGGGGTTAAAAGTTCTTTAAAATAACTAGGGACTTGGTTACTTAGGCCTTAAAAGTCAGCAATAGATTTTTAAAATCAATGCAATAGTGAACAGGAAGATAGTGAAGAGACGACAGAATTGGAGTGATATGTTAAAATGTTCTTGAGGCAGTGATCAGACGAGCATCTGCGTTTTGTACCAACTGAAGGCGGTGGAGTGATGATTGAGAAATACCGGTGCAGTTCTGGCTCTCTGTTCTCTGTATAGTTCAGACCGCGCTTTAGTTTGTAAGTGCTACTTTTCTCTGAGGGACTTGGGTTCTTCTTAGTTTGTGTGGGGATATCTGAAAAGATTTAAGTTTGAGAACCTTTTTTTTTTTTTTTTTTTCTGCATGCTGCATCTTATGCTGTGGGACTGTTGGAAACTTGATCAAGTAAAAAAAAAAGAAAAGAGAAATACCGGTGTAAAGGGCGTTACAATAATCCAGGCGAGAGTATGGACAAGTATGGAACAACTTTTTGGAGATTATCAGGAGATTAAAAAGTTTGACTTTGGAAATCAGCTTCAGCTGGTAAAAACACGACTGGACAACTTTCTTCACTTGTTCATTAAAACAAAGGTTGGAGTCAAATGAAACACCCAAATTTCTAGCAGTTGGTTTGATGTAAGGTAATGCAAGGCAAGTTTATTTATATAGCACAATTCAACACAAGGTAATTCAAAGTGCTTTACATTGACATTAAAAGCGGCAAGACATAATTAGATTATGAATAAGATGATTGAAGTAGATAAATATACTACGGTGAAAGATGAAAAACAATCAATCCATCGCTGCTTCATCCTGTTCTGGATCATAGGGGAACTCAAGTCTATCTCAACTGACATTAGGTGAGAGACATAAATGACTATGATCTAACCTGCATGAAAGTTATGCATGGAATTCTAACAAAAACTTTATTTAAGTCTCCTAAAGAAAATAAACGAAAAAAAAAACTGGGTAATGTATAAATGCTGGGTGCTGACACAGGTTGAATAAAGGATGCTGTTCCTGAGGCTTTCTAACAGGTCTGAACTCCAGGTTGCTGATGTTTCCAGCTGACAAGCACTGAAATCATCATCACAAAGACCTTGTGTGTCTTCTGATGATTACTGCATCCTGCTTTTTGACGCGTGAATAAATTACCAGGTGTATTTAGATGTTTAAGGGCCCCACACCATGTCACCCTGAAAAAGTCTTGAGGGGTAAATATGGCTTCTGTGTACATGGATTATTTTGGGGGGGGGGGGGGGGGTAATTTTACTTCCTGTTTTAGGGCCAAATCCACAAAGAATAGATTGCGCCCGCAAATAGCGCTATGAATTGCGGCGCATTTGCGCCCACAATTTGCCCCGCTTTAAGGTCCTATTCACAAAAGATTTTGCTCTAATGATATGCCGGCGCAAACACGCCCATAAAGTTTTGCAGCTGAGTGCAATTTGTGCCTGTGATCGCCATGATCGGGTCAGTGCATGCCAGCTACATCTTTAGAAACAGCAGTGTCCACAGAATGGTGCAGAACATGGATGACAACTGCTGGTTACTGGGTAAGAACGTTTGTTTATAGAAAACATTTGTCTTTTAATATTGATTGCAAATGTGGGAAAAATATGTGCTTTTGTATAATAGGTGACAGCGGCTAAACACACACATTCTAGATTTATATGTTTATATGGTGGAATTGTTTGTAATAAAGCAGCCCCTTACTGTATGGATGAATCCGGAGCTCCGTCCTGTTATTTTTATTTTTAAATCCGAGATAAGTCCACAACCCCACTTGATCTGACTGTCTACAGTCATGTCTGACTGTAGATTTCACCCTTAATATCATTCAGTATCACACAGGCTTGAATGATATTGAAGAGAGAGAGAAACAGAGAGTGAGGAGTGAGTTTGCAGCAGTTAATACACGCTTCGAAAAGACGGTATTTGCTCCACTATTTTTGCGTGTGGCAAATAGCGCTGGCCTTTGTGAATTAGACGGTTTTTGCAATGAGGCTTATTTGCATAGAAAGGGGGCAATTTTGCGCCGAATGTATGAATATTACCTAATTTACATGCATGCAAATGACACAGGCGCACCATGACACTATTTGCTTGGCAGCGCAGTTTGTGGTGCAATTCGCCCTTTGCGGGTGCTTTGTGAATTAGACGCTCTCTTTTTGTCCCATTTGCACCGGTTTAGCGGCCGCAAAAGCCGCACAATCCTTTTGTGGATTTGGCCCTTAGGGCCTGATTTACTAAAGGTTTGCGTGTGTAAAAACGTGTGCAAACTTGACATCACCCGCAAACCAATGTGCAAGCTGATCTACTAACAGCGTGCAAAGAGGACTGCGCCTCTCAAATGAGACAAAATAGCACACGCTGTTCATTTAGTACTTTTTCCCTGATGAATAATCAATATGGGGCGTACCCGCCAGAAAGCGCTAAATACTGGGAGGGGAAAATATGTCCATTTACCACCCGCAATGAGATTTACCAAGCCTGAAAGTAATTGCGGGGATTGTGATTGCGTCTGTATTTAATATGTTCGAAAGGAAGGTGCTAATCTGCCCAGCATTACGCACCGATGGCTGCTGTTATTGTGGCAAGGAGGCGGCATCGCCAAAATCAAAGAATACGCAGAGAGAGAGTCTTTATTCTGCTGCATGCTATTTTAAAAATGGTTGCACAAGTTTTATTAAAGGCCACTTTTTCTTTAGTTCTTCGCCTTATATCTTGCCACCTTCTTTTAACCTCATCTGCCGTTCTTTTTGTCTTACCAACTGCATTTATTCTATCGCAGATTTTCTCCCATATTGCGTTTCTTTTGGTAATGTTTAAATTTCTTTGCTGTAGTTCATGAATGTGTTTATTTGCCTCTTCCACTAATATCTCTAACTCCAACTCGTCAAATTTCATTTTGCGCTTGCGACTATCCTGCTTTCCATCCAGACTCTCCATGGCGCAAACCGTAAGACACGCAACACCTCATTTAAATACTGCGGTTTGCACCTGTTATCAATTGCGCAAGCATTCTTAGTTGATCACCCGCAAAAGACAAAACAACAGCACGCGCAAACTTTTTCAGTGCACATGCAATTTAGTACTCTTTATTTAGGATCTTAGTAAATCAGGCCCTTAGTGTATAATGTGCTGAGGAACAGAAATGTCGTTAATTGTGACTTGGCATGACTCTTAATTTTAGAGAAGACGATTATGTACCAAGAGATTTGTTATAGTTCGTCAATTTTGTGAGATTGATAGTTGATAACGATTCTCTCATTTCAGCTGCCTTCACATGTCCATCAGCGTCACTCTGCCAGGACTCCGGTGGCCGAGTGATTGACAGTGATGAAGCACTGAGGAAACAAAGTCTCAGGATTGTGCACATTAACGGTCTCTAATACACAGTAGTACTTTGTCTTGTCTCTTGATTCGTCCTCCCTCACTCTGATTTGACTCACAGCAGTCCGTATAAACTGTGTTGGTGTTGTTGTTTTCAACGCAGAAAAATCCCAGTTTGTGAGATTGTTGTGACTGAATATGGGTGGCTACCTCCTGATATGTAATGCAATAAGAAGTTTCATCTGTGAGAGTGGCAGCCCGAGTGCACAGTGATCTGCGTTGTCAGTTTTGCTAGACTAAGCCCAGTGCCATTTCTATATTTTGTTTTTATCTCAGCATAGGATTTACAATCCTATGCCCGTCACATAGTTTGTTGTCTACTCTTCATTCTCTCTGTTAGGACTGAATCTATACCATGTATCTCTCAGGTTTATTTATTGATCCATATAGTGCTACGGTAGGGGTTTTAAGCACCTTTTTTAATAGAGAGAAATATTTCCAAGAGCAAGGTAAAGCATAAGAGCAGTTGTATTATTCTATGTTCCATGTGAGTGTGTTAGGTACTTATATATAATATTACATCTTTACTCCAATTCAGACTCAGTACCACTCAAAGAAAAAGTGATCCTTCAGGATATAATGATGCATAAGGCGAGGAATGTTGCATTGGCAAATAAGTGCCACAAGAATTGCACAGACCTTTTGCATACATGGCACTAAACACGCACAAAGCACCTACAGGTAATCAAGCTACATATGTCGAGATGCAACAGAGCCTCTGCATCCAAAGGAGGACAGACACTCTTTTCAAGACAGTAATACATACAATCTGAAATAAAAAAGACAGATGATGAGAAAGAAGAATGAAGAAAAGCCATTTATATTCAACAGAATGACCAAACATTGCCCTTCAGCCACATAAAGTGCAGCCCTGACTTCCCTCCCCTGGATGTTTTACTATTTTCACCTTGATTCATATGACACCTAACATTTTACATCCTGGTGAGGTAGGTAGGAAATCCACAAAAAAAGGTCTTCAAAACAGGGGCGTCAATTGGGTATGAAGGTACGGCAGCCGCCACACCTTAGCTTCAAGGGAAAATGTAAATGTTTGTTTTTTAAATACATTTATGGAATTACTCTGTCTATTTGTATTGATTATTCTATTATTTAATACATATAAAATAACTACAAATGCAAATCAGAACAACATGATCGATTTCACTGGTTATTACACTGCAAAAACTCAAAATCTTAACAAGAATATTTGTCTTATTTCTCGTTAAAATGTCTAATTTTTAGTAAAAAAAATCTCATTACATTTAAGACAAGACTCAAAAAAGAACAATTTTCACCTGTTTCAAGTAGATTTTCACTTAAAATAAGTAGAACGTTTTTTTTTCTTGTAATGAGAAGATAAATCTTCCCACCGGCAGATTTTTTTCTACTTATTTCAATTGAAAATTTACTTGAAACAGGTAAAATGGTCAAATAAGTTATTTTTATTTTATCTTGTTTTAAGTGTAATGAGACTAAAAATGACTAAAAATTTGCCATTTTAACTAAAAATAAGACAAATATTCCTGGTAAGATTTTGAGTTTTTGCAGTGAGCGAGACTGCATTTGAAAAAGTTCCAAATTTCTTGACCACACAGATAAGCTACTGTACATAGCAGACTTCTGTGATGAGTATTTGCTGGACGTGTTGATTGATACTCTAGTTAAGTTCTGTGACTCGTAACCTTGCCATACCTTAGCTTCCACTGAATTGACGCCACTGCTTCAAAACCTAAAGAAAAGAAACAAAAACATGATTTTGAGAGGCAGTTGGTTTCCTGTGAGACTCAGGACATCACAATCACAAGAGAATCCACTCAAGATATCCTTTTGTGGCTGGAACGCAAGTTTGGACCAATCAGTGTCTTATACTGTCAGATACAGGCAGACGTGTTGAAAGTGCCTGTATTTTTTTAAAGCAGCAGCCTTTTCAAAGGTGTTTTTTTTTTTTTTTTTTTTTTTTTAAACCAAAGAACTTCCCAGATGGTTTTGTGAAACAAAGCACGTGGCATGTCAACATATTCTACTTCAGATTTTAGGATTACCTTGACCTGGTTGAGTGAAAATGTACACAGGTACATAGTCAGTTTTGATGACAGATACCCTGGGAGCACTAGCCTGTAAGGATGGGAGCCGATGCGCTACCGGTACCGTATGCGACTCCTCAGCTCAGTGCAGAGCGACTTAATGTGACTTGAGTGTGAGCAAAAGTACCAAATACAAAAACACTGAAAATACTCTCATACTCATGGGTTTTTCTTTTCCCGTTCCCACTTCAGAGAGAATTTTGGGTTGAGCATCTTAAAACACCTGAAGGATAACAATAGTATGCCATCTACAATAAGTAAAGGAATGCACTGTAGTATCTTAGATCTCAGACACGCAGGCACATAATGTAGACAGGAAGTGAGGAACAAGGGAATGGAATAAAGATAGACAGGAATTTACAGGTGAATTCTTTGCAAAAGAAAATAAGTTGACATATTTTATTTTGAATTTATGAATAAATTATAAAAAAAGACTGAAATGAACTTAGCAGCAATAAGGGACTGAAACTTGGGGCACAGTAGTGGAAATTACATTTTCCGTCTTCTGATTGTTTTTTAATGTGATGAAGGATGGTGGCAAGAAAACCTCATCAGTGAGAGCAGTTACTCAAAGAGCATGTGCTGGGCTTTTGCATTCATATTCTTTCTTTAGCATCAAGGTCTAGCTCTGCAGCAAATGCTAGATCTCACTTATGTCCTCTGATGTTATCATTTACTAACCACTTAAGAATAATACGCAGCATTTCAGATTAACCCAGGTTACAAAAAAGAAAAGCTCAATTAATAAAGAATTTAGAGGAAAGAGGTTTTAATTTAATCTCCCAAAGGAGGATACTTCATGTATCTCATTGAAGCATGTCAGAGTTCAGGGGTTTAAAGGATTGTGGAACAGGCTTACTGTGTCTGGACAGGGACAGTTATTGAGTGCACTTGTCCTTGGGGTCGGACAAGGGCTTACGTGCAGGCGAGGAAAGTAACAATCGTCGTTATCCCTGATTGTTTCCTATAGTGTGTGGGGGGGTATAAAAGTTGTGAAGAAGCTATTCAGGTGGGTTTTTTTCGTACCTAAAGGAAGGGTAAGCGATTTTTGAATGACTTTTTTTCTGCATTACTTTTTTATCCATTGATATTTGAAGTCAACCTACTTTTTACATACATTTTACAGTGGCCCATGTAAGGCAAGGCAAGTTTATTTGAATGAATGAATGAATGAATGAAAATGAATGAATGAATGAATGAATGAATGAATGAATGAATGAATGAATGAAAATATATTTATTTCGGTCAGGTCATTCATAATGTAGTCACCACTGAAAGCATTAGTTCACATAAAAAAAACAAACGAGACCTAACCGAAAAGGAATAGGCTGAAGCTATTGCTTATTTACGCCTACGCCTACCTACTATTTATATAGCACAATTCAACACAAGGTAATTCAAAGTGCTTTACATTGATATTAAAAGCGGCAAGACATAATCAGACATTAAATAACAAATAAGATTGAAAAAAAAAGCACAAGCTGTTAAAAATAAGGGCAGTAGAGTCCGGCAGGTAAGTATTTAATTTACGAGTACGCTTCAGTAAACAGTAATGTTTTTAGGCCCGATTTGAAGGAGCTGACCTCAGGTCTACAGGAAGTTTGTTCCACCAGTGAGTAGCAAAAATTACCCAAAAATGCCAGATTTGATATTGGCCTATAGTTACTAAGTGTTGTAGCATCCAGATTTGATTTTTTTAGAAGAAGTTTTTTTACTGCAGTTTTCAAGGCCTGGGGAAACTGGCCTGTTTGAAGAGAAGTATTTATTATCTGCAATACATCCGGAGCTATGCAGTTAAAAACTGTTTTAAAAAAGTTTGAAGGCAGAATATCAAGACAGCATGTTGTGGACTTTAATTTTGAAACTGTTTCCGTTAGGGTTATATTATCTAATATGCTGAACTGTCCCAGCTTTACTAGACAGGAAGGCCAGAGTGTTATCATTCCTGAGGTGGAGCTGCACATTTCTTGTCTAATCTGTAATATTTTGTTTGTGAAAAAGTCAGCAAAGTCATTACAGGCCTTTTTAGACACCAGTTCAGGGGGGATTGAGGCTGTGGGATTTGTCAGTCTGTCTACCACAGAAAACAGTGTGAGAGCATTATTGTAAGTATTTTTCTTTTTTTTTGGGGGGGGGGGATTTTTGTCTGAGGAAGAGGAATTATCCTACAAAGTTATATTCATTGTATTGCAAATAAATGGTATCATCTGTCAACCTAATCAGATGAGGCTCCCTAGCTTCTCCCATTTACATTACATTTTTTATCTACCATCTTCATTTGTATCATACATGTAGTCCATAAGTTGGTGGACCACGTGTTCAGAACAAAGGACATGTGAGGAACCAGGAGCAAAGGCTGCTGGGGGATGTAGTTTCTTCTCCTCCGATGAGGCAAGGCAAGTTTATTTGTATAGCACAATTCAACACAAGGTAATTCAAAGTGCTTTACATCAACATTAAAAGCGACAAGACACAATTAAACAGTAAATAACAAATAAAATGAAATAAAATGATAAGAAAAGAGGTAAAATAATAAAAAGCACAAGTTTTTAAAAAGTAAGGGCAGTAGATCCAGCAGGTACATCTCATTCTTAAAATGGCAAGAATTACGTTTCTATACAGTCAAAACGTACAAAGACCGGGTCAAATACAGTATTACAAAGTAATCTGTGCCGATTTGTGCGATGAATCCGACCAATTTGACAATTCTACGTCACAATGCCTGCATTCAGGGCTTATCCATAACGAAAATCATAAGTATTTAATTTAAGAGTACGCTTAAAGGAGCATGAGGCTCCTTTTAAGAAATGAGACTCTCTAGCGCCACCCTTCGCCACGACAGCCGTCGGGGGTACTGC
>NC_084597.1:5030165-5100165 GCF_033807715.1 Cololabis saira | reverse complement strand
CTCATATTATAGATTGTGGTACGTGTGGTTGTGTGTCAGGATGGCAGAGTATTTCCTCCAACAATAGTTGCCTATTCTTAATGCTTGATTATTATTATGGTTGAAAGGTAATCCTTGCCAAATTCTGTAGATCACTGAGAACTATCATAATTTTCTAGAAATAGCCTATTGCATGTATACTGGTTCATTTAATAGTGAAGAAATATCTTCCTGAATGCGTATTTTGTAGGGCTGCAATCAATCAAAGAAATTCTTGGTCGACTGAAGCCCTCAAATTTTGACTAAAATTTGACTATTAGTCTTTTTCGTCGTCATTGTTGTCGATTTATATCTGGTGTATCTGGGGGACCAGGGTGGTCTGGGTGATTTTATGAAACCACAAAAAAAATACCCTCTTTTTAAACCAATCGATTAACAGCTAGTTATAGTCATAGTATTTGGTTTTACTGGATGAAGTGAGCCACGTGACTCTACACTAGGGCTGGGCGATATATCGAGATTTTAATATATATCGATATATTTTCAAACGTGATATGGTACGAGACAATATCGTTTATATCGATTATACTTTTTTTTTTTTTAATGATTTTGATATAGCTTATTTTGTGACAAATTGACTTGAATGTTTTATTTGAGATTTGCACAAGTGTTTTGTTATTTGCACAACTGTCAACCTCAGTGGAAAAGTCTGCTTGTTACTGTCTACATTGTATTAATTGCACAGTGTATTTGAATTTAATTGTTATGCAGGAAAGGGATATTTGTTTTATTTTATTCAAGAAGCATTTTTATTCTATATATGCAGGCAGTTTATTTTTATTTCATTTGTTTTATACATTTTGATATTGTGCACACCTCTGTTAATAAAGGAACCTGTGTGACATTTGGCACAAGGCTTTGTATTAAAACTGACTGTTTTTTTAAGGGTTTGCCTCAGAAAAAATGAAGCTAACAGAGATGCTAACAGAGATACTAACAGAGATGCTAACAGAGATGCTAACAGAGATGCTAACAGAGATGCTATGCTATAATGCTTTGGGGGAAACCCAGGGCTTGAAATTAGCAGTCGCCACTCGCCATTTGCGACCTAGATTTTGCTGTGGCGAGACATATTTTTGGCTGTCTTGCCACTTGGCGACCTAGAAAAATTATACCACTCCAATCCAGAGGGTGGCGGTAATGCTCATTTTCCTTGGTTGCCAAGCGCCGCTAACGGGTCAGAAGAAGAAAAGTAAACGAGGGAACATAACATAACCGGTAAAATATGCCGAAGTCCGGTATTTTATAATCTCTCCGGTCAAAATGTCCGGTGAAAATACTCACTGGGGCTGCGGGACTCCGCGGGAGTACCGCGGAGGGACACGCCGAGCCCCGGTGCCGGGAGGAAGCGGAGCTGCGGCGCTGACATCCACGTGTGCGTTGATGGTTCCGCGTCGTACCGACGCAGAGCCTACGGCGTAGGGTTCGCGGCGACGCGCACCCTACGCCAAACCCTACGCCGTAGGCTCTGCGTTGGTGTGACGCAGAACCATAATTCCGGCTTAAAAGTAAACAACATGCGCCCAAGTACCCGTGCATGACAGGTAGACACACACGGGGAGAAGAGACAATTTCTTTAATTTTTTTTTATTTTTTTTAAACTTTATCCTTATGAACGCAATTGTTATATACTTGTTGGTAGTCCAACTTTCCTTATTTTAATCAGAACACTTTCTTTTTTCCTCTTCGGCGTGGAGTAGTGGGTTTGGAGCGGCAGCCATCGGTTAGTTTTTTCTTTTTAGATCCGAGGCTTTGCGTAGATGGCGGCTTCCGCAACTTTCAGGCGCTTTTTCTGCGCAAGCAAGCTTTATAGATGAGGCCCCAGGATGGCATGGGTTGAACTGTCCTAGGTGGTTAAAACACAATAGTGGTGTCAGGAACTCTGAAATAATTGAACAGTAGTGAAATGTAATGTCAGTTAAAATATTTTCTTAATTAATTCCTCCAGCCTAAATTAATCTTTCAGTAACTTCTACGAAATGTAGTTCATCTCTTGTGGTCCTCCATTCTTAAAAATAACTTTTGAAGTCCTCTCCCAGTCATGTATTGTGACTGAATGTCGAAAAAGTAACCTAAAAAGTATATATATATTGCATTATTAAGTCATTTATTTCTAATGATAAGGTAACTATACAGGTTGTGATGCAAAATATATAACCTTTGATGAGAAATTCAGCCTCCGACTTGAAGTTGGTGTTTGGTTCACGATATATATCCAATCCCCTTCAAATCTGAAGAATTTACTGAATAGGACACAGTATAATCACACCCTAAATGTCATAAGAATATGAAAAATCACAACAAATCCTTCATCAAAAATGAAATTAATGGGAAAGAAATGAATAAAGATTTTGAGGGAGGTCAGTAATTTGATTTAACCAGTAGTATGAGTAATTACAGGTCATTAGATAAAAACACATTAGTAACTGTGTTGATCTGGAGACATAGCGTGCAGTGCCCCAGTGCAAACAAGCAGATGCAAACTTCCTGAGTTGGTGGAATTTGTTCCACGTGGGTATAACACCACCTGCAGCTGATCCTCTAATTCTGGGCCAGAATTACATATCAACTATCTAAAATGCTACTTTCTATTTCTGTGTTTGAACTCTGTTCGGCATCTCTTTCACGGGGCTGTTGGAAATAAAAACGATGTGTATTTGTTTCTGCACAGGATAAAATTCCAGTGGCACTGAGGTAACATTTCTATATCACTAGATGGTGTCTTGGAAATAATGCCAGCCCGATAATGGTAAATCCAGGGAGATGTCTGGGGATGGTGCCAGCTGGGGATCAGGCAGCGAATATGGAGACTTTTCCTGGAAAACTGGGGCATCCAGTTTCTCTTGCTAAAACTGCTCGCCTTGGTATTCAGACCATATGGCTTATGTGTTATATTAAAAGCTCCATAGGAAGAATATTGTTGTGGCCATTTATGTTGAATGTGTGTAAATCATACGTTCATATCAATTTAGTTTTTTCTCCATGCAGTTAGAATATACTTGAGCTGGTTTTGGCACCAAAATCTGTAAATAATATCTGTATTTAGAACAGTTTAATATTACTTTGGTAACTTTTAGACCCTCCCATTTATTTAAGTGGTTAAGAACACACCGGGGGGGGGGGCGTGATGGAGTTTCTTTTGTTTGTCAAATGTCCGCTGTGATGACAGGAGGATTTTGGAAAAAGATTTTTTGACTTATATGTCACGGCCTTCTCTGCTCCAAAACCAAAATAATCCAAAATTATTCAAAAAAAGGACATTTGTGGTAATAGGTGGTTTGTTTGATGAACGCACTTCTTTGAACTTGAAATATCAGATTAAGTTAAGTACTTTATACATGTTGCCACTAGGATTTCACACTATAATGTCTCCTTTCATCTGTATGCAGAGGATCTGCAAATATATCTGTTAGGTTCCTAAATCAACATACATAAATTAATAACTTAGGAAAGACACAAAGACTGTTAGAAATGATTTTTCAGGCCTTCTGCGCAGAAGGGAAACAAAGTCGGAGCCCTGCAGAGCAACATGGCTCTCTGGCTCTCGACGAAATGCTTGCTTGCTCCTTCTTTGCATCAGGTATTTATTGAAAAACTGACAGGAACGACCATATTTGGTAAACAGACTGTCAGTGTATAGATAATGGACAATGAACAGATGTTTGGGGGTAAAAAACACACATGTGACAGTTCAGTTAAAAAGCAACTAATCTGTGTTATGCAGAAACAAACAGACATCCTTAAAAAACACAAAGGGTCAAGGGGTCAACTAAAAACAGGACCTTTGTTGGAGGTTTTGAACAGATGGTTCAACTGACAATGGGGTAGTTGTCGGATAGTCGACACCCCTGACGGAACACAGGAAGTGCTGCCCTGTCCTCTGCTAACATGTGATAAGAATGTGAAAAACAGTCATCTCCCCAAGCTGACTTTATTCTGATTCCGATTCTGGTAGTTTTCATAAGGACAAACTTGTTCAGAAGTTTAATTAATCTCACACTATCTACCAGTTCTGCCATCATCGAGTGCACTAGGATCCATTCACAGATGCTTAGAGGACATTAAACTTTGGCTGTCTCACAATTTCCTCTGGTTAAACGAGAGTAAAACAGTTTTTTACTCCGACTAAACCCTCCAGTAGTACATTATCTCCTGTTGTCTCAGATCTTGGTCCGCAGGCCACTCACCTTAACCATGTGGTCAAAAATCTCGGCTTGACATTTGACAGCACTTTAAAATTTGATAAACAGATCGTCTCGGTAGTCAGAGCCGACTTCTCGCTAAAGTCAAGCCTTTTTTAAGCCGTAGTGACCTTGAGAAGGTCATTCATGCTTTTATCAGCTCTCGCCTTGACTGCTGTAATGCTCTTGGCTTTGGAGTCAACCAAACATTACAGAACGCTGCTGCTCGTCTGTTAACTAACACCCGTAAACATGACCACGTCACACCTGTGCTGAATTCTCTGCACTGGTTCCCAGTGCAGTTTAAATCCATCTTAAACTTTTATTATTTGCTTTTGGTGCTCTTAATGGCCTTTCCCTGTCTTATCTAAGTGAGATTTTAAGTCGACCTAGCAGAGCTTTACGCTCCGCTGGCCCACATCTGTTAGAGATACCACGGACTAGATCATGGTTTGGGGGGACTGTTCCTTTGCAGTCGCTGGCCCAAGACTACCACCGGAGTTACTCTCAGCAGTCTCAGTTGAAGTCTAAACTGAAGACCTTTCTATTTAGGATGGCATTTGGCACCTAATAGTCACTTTTAGGGGTGTAACGATACACTAATCTCACGTTACGGTACGATACACGATATTGAGGTCACGATACGATTCGATATTATAGAAGTATTTTTTTAACAACCTTGCATGAGGAACATATGACTGGAAAAAAATGTCTTTTATTTGAAAGACACAAAATACAAAACAATGCTGTGCATTTGCCCTATTGTTACAGTTTGTAATGCTTTATAACTGTTTAAGTTTTAAAGAGAAAGCCAGGCCAACCATTTTCCACAAACTGAACTAAAAGTAAATGTCAGGTTTGCATTATGATCTTCAGTTTCATACAAGTACAAATATTTAGCCACAAACTGAATAGTTTCTCTCATGTATGATTTGACTTTTTTCTTTTCCAGAAATTTAACAACTAAAATTAAATAAATAAATAAAAGTAAATAAATACATACAATTTTACATCATAAAAAAGATTAATTCATGCTCACCTTATAAGTGTAAAAGGAGATTTATTTTTGTTAAGAAGGTTATTTTGGTAATTCAGGGTTCATTATTTTATAAATATATTCTTTATATTGTGATGTAAATCAGGGACTATAATGACACAAGTCAGTTTATCTGTAGTGATTAGTCTGTTTTATATTGGGCGGAGTGATACGCCACAGTACGGCACTAGCTGCTGTGTTGATGTTCTAAAATCCTACACTGTTGAGCGGACAGTTGTCCCGTGTTTATCCTACTCACGACCCGAAAAAGGTTTAATTTAATAAGGTAAAGCTTAACTCTACACCAGCCTTACATAAGTAAAAGTTCAGAGCTCAAAACGGGACCGGAAAACGGGACTAGTTTCTTCTGAGTGGAGCAAGATTTTGGTCTGCGCGGTCGTGGTCGGATGTGCGTTACTACTCAACACAATAGATTAATATTAATAACCCAATATTGCGATACACTTTGTCACCTCCACGACACGTATTGTGACGTTTTTGTATCGCGAAATTTCGTGGCACGATATATTGTTAAACCTCCAGTCACTTTTAAGGTCATTTTTAAGGTTATTTTTAATAGATACTTTTTATTCCATCACAATTTGTAGTTTACCTTATTTGTGGTTTATATAGAGGCTGGTGGAGTAAATTGAGTGTGGTATTAATTAATTATGCTCGTTATGGTTTCCATTCCTGTCTGAATTATGCAGAACCACACATGCATATACGCACATTTATCCAGGGTTTTGACGGATGATCATCAGTCCACCTAATTCCATGCCTGTAACTCACCTGTGCCTGCACCTGCTCAGTAAACTATCTAAATTGAATTACTCTCCTGTGATTGTGTCCTAACCGACACCCTGGGGGCCGATGTAGCTAAGACTATAAGAACCAACGCTATACAGTCCACCACTAGTCTGTCCAACAGTCTCACGGATTATCAGAACGCTGTACAGTACATGAAGCAACATCTCAGTACCTCTCTAGTATTATTTCTGGCAGCAATCATTGTCCAAAGGTGTTATTTGATGCACTGAACACACTTGTTAACCCATGCACTTCTGCTGTGACTGATGTATCAACAGCCACCTGTGAGAATTTTTTGCCTTATTTTATTAACAAAGTGGATTCTGTCAGAAAGGTCACCGGTGAGAGTGTTGTTATGAGCACAGATACGGATTTGCTTGTCGCCCTAGCTCGGGGGTCGGCAACCCGCGGCTCTAGAGCCGCATGTGGCTCTTTAACGCCGTCCTAGTGGCTCCTGGAGCTTTTTCAAAAAAGTTTGACCTTTTTTTTTCCTTTTTTTCCTTTTTCCTTTCCTTTTTAATCTCGACATTCTGACTCTTTTCACGAAATTCTGACTTTTTTCTCGAAATTTGGACTTTTTTCTCAACATTTTGACTTTTTTCTCAACATTTCGACTTTTTTCTCAAGATTGTATCTCAACATTAATCTTGACATTTTGACTTTTTTCTCGACATTTCGACTTTTTTCTCAACATTTCGACTTTTTTCTCAACATTTCGACTTTTTTCTCAACATTTCAACTTTTTTCTCGAAGTGCAGAATGAAAAAAAATCTCCCCCCAGTTATAACTAATATAAACACATCCAGCATGTGTTACCTTCATTCTAAGGCTTATACGAGACTTTTCATTTTTTGCGGCTCCAGACATATTTGTTTTTTGTGTTTTTAGTCCAATATGGCTCTTTCAACATTTTGGGTTGCCGACCTCTTGCCCTAGCTAATTCTGCTGTGCTTGACCAGTTTGAACTAGTTTCCCTCTCTTCTCTTTGTGTGGTAGTGAAATCTGTTAAACACACAAATTGACTATTGGATATTGTTCCTGACAAACTGCTGAAAATGTTTTTTAATACTGTGGGGCCCGGTCTCCTGGTTTTATTAACTCCTGCCTTAGATTAGGTAATGTCCCAGCTGCCTTTAAACATGCTGTAGTCAGGCCCCGTCTTAAAAAGCCTAATCTTGACCCTGCAGTGTTATCAAATTTTAGACCTGCTTCCAATCTTTCTAAGCTTTTAGAAAAAGTTGTTTTTATACAATTACAGTCATTTCTTGAGGATAATTCTGTTTTTGAGAAGTTCTACTCTGGGTTTAGGACTTGGCACAGCACAGAGTCTGCACTGTTGAAGGTCTGTGAATGCCAAGTGTCCTGTTGTCTTAGTCCTGCTTGATCTGACAGCAGCCTCGACACAGTGGACCATGCGGTCCTCCTTTCTCGTTTAAACGATTATGTTGGTATCCACGGCACGGCATTGAAATGGTTACGTCATACTTATCTCTTATACCATACCTTCTCTGTCCTCCCCTGTCCTCTTCCAGTGCAGCTCTCTCATACGGAATCCCACAAGGATCTATTCTCAGCCCTATCCTCTTCTCATTGTACATATTAGGGCTGGGCGATATATCGAGATTTTAATATATATCAATATATTTTCAAACGTGATATGGTACAAGACAATATCGTCAATATTGATTATTAAAAAAAAAAAAAAATATATATATATATATATATATTTTTTTTTTTTATGATTTTGATATAGCTTATTTTGTGACAAATTGACTTGAATGTTTTATTTGAGATTTGCACAAATGTTTTGTTATTTGCACAACTGTCAACCTCAGTGGAAAAGTCCGCCTGTTACTGTCTACATTGTATTAATTGTACAGTGTATTTTAAATTAATTGTTATGCAGGAAAGGGATATTTGTTTTATTTTATTCAAGAAGCATTTTTATTCTATATATGCAGGGAGTTTATTTTTATTTCATTTGTTTTATACATTTTGATATTGTGCAGACCTCTGTTAATAAATCACTTTCACTTGTACTTGTACCTGGTTTTACCAGGTTTTACCTGGATGAGCTGCTCTGAGCAGCAGGGGCCCCTTAGAGCACCTTTATATTAAATTGTAGGTGCAGGGACTGCAATGTTTCATCCTCTCCTCCTTTACTTTGCATCACTTTCACTTACTTTTAGAAATATGACGTCATATAGTCTTGTTTGACTTGGTTTCGATGATAGTGGTTGGTTTCATGTGGCCACATTTAAGCAACACTAGGTGACGTTTCTCAGTTCTGGAAGAGAAAAGCCTGAATTATGGTTCCCCGTTAAATCGACGGCGTAGGGTACGCGGCGACGCGCACTTACACCATAGGCTCTGCGTTGGTGTAACGCGGAACCATAAATCAGTCTAAAGGCTCGGCTGCGCGTGTCACGCTGAGTGGCTCCTCGGCTCTCCGGAGTGTCCCGTCTTTACTAAACCGGTTAGCTTTGAAAAGAGTCCGTCGCGCGTAGCAACTGCGCAGATGAGCTCACGGCGCAAACAGGCGAGTTTGGGAAAGTTAAAGTTAAGTTAAAGCGGGGTGGAAGTGACCCGCGGTCCCGGACCGCAGCGCCGACACCTGCAGCTGGTCGGGGGCCAATGATAATGCACACACGACAGCACGTGACTGACATGTGTAACAGGGTGTGCTTGTTTTATGTCTCAGAGAAGGAGAGACGAGATGAGAGAGCGAGAAAAGCCTGTAATTTAACGCCCGCGGCTAAAAGCAAATGTATATTCGAATATTCACGATAGAGTCATTTTGTACATCGCACAGAGTAGAAGCCGAGATAAATCGACTATACTCGATATATCGCCCAGCCCTACTGGAGCCTATCCTAGCTATTTTCTTTTCAACGGCAGGGGTTCACTCTGGACAGGTCGCCAGTCCGTTGCAGACAAGCAACCACACAAACCCACATTAGCTCCAATGGGCCATTTAAATCAATGCAATCTATGACTGTCTGACATTTTCTAATAGTTGTTATTTTTGCCTGCAGGGGAGGAAGCACTGACTATGTTCCTGGCCAAAAACAAGCTGGATAGGAAGCTTGCCAACACTACTCAGAATGTGGAGGCCCTTCATCAGTTGGCCTCATCCTACTTCATTGACCGTGACGGCACAATGAGGAAGCTGCATGAGATCCAGATTTCCACCAACGCCATAAAGGTCGGTGTATTTTGAGCACACATAGACGAGCACATATTTCTATGCACCCATCAATACATTTGCGGTGAACAGAACAGGATTGATCGTTGGATACATCTAGACAGTAGAGAGAATTTGAGGAAGGAGACTTTGGCTTCACATCACATCAGCAGTGATTTCTGGTTTCCAAGATTTTCTACACGTAACATTTCTCCTTAAGCTTTTTTGGGTATTTCGCTTCCTGCAACTTTTGCTAAAAATAAGTAGCCGATAATATAATCTGTCACCTTTCTTTCACCTCCACCAATAACAGATGGTGCATAAATTAAGCTGAAAAACAAACATATTTCTATGTACAGTTGTAAGAAAGAACTGCACAAACAATGTAGTTGTTATACATAAATCTGCCGTCTGAAATACTTTACTATATTATTACAGCAAATGTGAGGAGAATTGGCTCATAGATGAAGGTCAAGACTGCAAACAGAGCAAATTAATTACATAAACAGCACATAAACACTATTGTAATATCACTTTTAAGGATAAAGTCAAAAAAGAGTAATCACATAAACACACCACATGCAAAATATACCATTATACCTTCTAATATAGAGACTGTTCTCTTCTTTTCTTCTCAATATAAATACTTTACCAGCAACAACAGGCCAGACGCTCATAAGCCAGTTTTCTCATCATTGTATGAAGCTTTTTTGTTTTTTTTACATATATATGAGGGGGATCGGAGCAAGGGCTGGGGGCGAGATCGAAAAGGAAACAGGAAGTGAACATATCTGCCAACATGCATTGGGAGTCTCTTTCATGGACCTGGATTTTAAGTACTTGCAGCGTTCCTGCATCTGTGCTCAGCTGTGTATTTGTACGGTTCTGTAGTTCATGTTTACGTGGGTTATATGTTATGTTATGTTATGAATCTTTATTTCGGCTTGTACACACTTTTTGCAGAACAAGATGAAAAGGAAAGAAAAAAAACAACATTTCTTTTTCCGAAAAGGTGCAGCTGAAGCCTTAGTTTATAGTGCCGACCCTTTTTTCTTATGATCAGCAGAAATATGAGACATTAACTTTTACTCGGTGGAAACAAACAATACATAAAGAAGACAAAAATAAGTAAGACAAAATATAAAATTGACGTTTCACATTCTAGAATGTTTTTGATAGTATACTTTATAATTATAGTGTTTTATATTTATTTACAGTATTTTCTTTAAACAATTTCTTAAACTTGAGGATAGACCGACACATTTTTAGGTTGTTATTACAACTATTCCAAATTTCTCTAGCCTTAACTGATGTACATCTCTTTTTAATATTAGTTCTTTCTGTCGTCGTCTCAAACATGAGTTTCCCACTCAGGTCATAGCGGTTTCTTTTATTTGGAACAAATCCTGAATGTAGTTTGGAAGCAGTTTCTGCTGGGCTTTAAAGGCAAATAAAACAGTTTTTTGCTCTACTATATCATGGGATTTTAAGGTATTATATTTAATAAAAAGATTATTTGTTGGTTTATAATAGTCAGATCTATTAATTATCCTTAACGCTCTAACGCTCTTTTCTGTATCAATATTATAATATTGAATGTATCTAGGGCTGAAGATGGTGCGTGATTGGATGAGCAAGGAAAACGGGGTGGGGCAACACCCTGGAGTGACAGGAGCCTGTGTGCCGGGGGGTTTTGGCTGGAGGAGGTGTGGCTTGTGAATGAGCGAGAGTGGCTGGATGTCTTTGGGTTCTTCTTAATAAAGAAGCTGCCGCTTGTATCTTCTCGGCCCATCCTTTCTACACGTCTGTCTGGACGTTACGTGCCAAAGAGGTGAAAGACCAGCAGCTTAGGGCTGGGCGATATGGACCAAAAGTCATATCTGGATATTTTCTAGCTGAATGGCGATACTCGATATATATTTATATTTTTTCTGTGACATAATTGGGGTTTCCCCCAAAGCATTATAGCATAGCATCTCTGTTAGCTTCATTTTTTCTGAGGCAAACCATTAAAAAAACAGTCAGTTTTAATACAAAGCCTCGTGCCAAATGTCACACAGGTTCCTTTATTAACAGAGGTCTGCACAATATCAACATGTATAAAACAAATGAAATAAAAATAAACTGCCTGCATATATTTTATATTTTTATTATATTTATTATATTTTTTATTATATTATATTGTATACATTTTATTTTTGGAATATAGGATGTGGGTTAAGAAAAGAACAAGAAAAAGAAAGACGACTGAGAGTGTGACGATAAATGCTGAAGCGGCAGAATCCATCAACTAACCATTTCATTGTTTTTCAGTAAAGCTTGATTTAAAACAATTAACATCAACTTAATAGACATTTCTAAACATAAGCGTTTCCAAACGTAACATTCTGGAGTGAAGCGAAAGTTTGGAGGCTGTTCTGAATAAACCCTTCACTTGGAATCGGCTGAAAAATGATAATTATGTGAGTTTTAAGGAGCCGGCCTCAGAAAATAAATGAAAGCCTTTCAACCTAATGAAAGCAGATATGCCTGGGCTTGAAGGTTATCATTCAACCCTCCTCTACACACACACACACACACACACACACACACACACACACACACACACACACACACACACACACACACACACACACACACACACCCATTCACTGTATATAATTATATGTTCCTACATGTATGGCGTTGGTGTACTGCAATATTGTTTCTGCTCATTTAAGCAGCTGCTTAAATTTCCTCATTACAGATAAATACATACAATCAAATCTGTCAATCAATGAGTAACAAAAAGTGAGTGGAAACTCTGTGATCCTCATGCCTTCAACTACTTGTTCTCTCCATCATCTGGAGGCGGATTTGTCTCAGGAATCTGGGCTGTGAAATAACTGTAAAATATAAATAACATCAAGCTAAATCAAATAGGCCAGACTTTGGGAAAATCCCTCCCTTGTTACCATGTTTCAGTAATTAATCCTTGGTGTCTTTTCTTCTGTATACATTTGGATTAATGTGGGTTTTAACTCATCATTAACTCTCAATGCAGATTATCATTATAATCATTATTATTAATAATAACAATAATAATTTGTATTAATGATATTCATCAATGTTGGCATTAAAGGAGCTTAAGGCTCCTTTTAAGAAATGAGACTCTCTAGCGCCACCCTTCACCACGACGGCCGTCGGGGGTACTGCAGCCAACAGTGAAGCCGGCACGGGAGAACGGGGAGAACGCGCATGCAGCGTCATGTGACGTCACATCCGCAGGACAGCACGGGAAATTCGGGACCGAATTGCAGCACGTTTTGCAGCACACAGCCTGTTCAAGGCAACGGAGAGATACACTAGAGCAGTGGTCCTCAACCTTTTTTCAGTGATGTACCCCCTGTGAAATATTTTTTCAGCCAAGTACCCCCTAACCAGCGCAAAGCACTTTTGGTTGTAAAAAAAAGACCTAAAACAGAGCACTGTGCCATCAGTAACTGATTTATTAAACGTAAAAATATTGCTGCTATGCTTCAACCACGACTCCATCGTTGGTCCAAGTGATTGACAGGTGAAGCCAGGTGATTGACAGGTTAGGTGGAACCATCCTGGTGTGGGGGATACTCTCAGGTTTTAGGATAATAAGTTGAATAGCCTACTCCTGAAGATAACATTCATTTTATGTATTTAAACTTATATTTTCCTCAATTATTTATGAAATATTTATTTTTAAAGGATTTTTGCATGGATGCTACTTTTTAAATATATGTATATTTTAAAATCTCACGTACCCCCTGTAGTGCCTTCACGTACCCCCAGGGGTACGCATACCCCCATTTGAGAACCACTGGATCAGAGGGCTCATTCTTTTTGGTTTGGAACTAGTGATGCACCAATTGTTCGGTAACCGAAATTGTTCGGCCGAAAATGGCAAAAAAAAACACTTTCAGTGTTCGGTGGAATAAGTGGGAAAAAAAACGAATAATTAATAACGGCGTTGTAATATAAGGAAATAGACTGGCCGCTCCGTAACTGTTGCACCACAAACATAACTCGTTGGCCAACAAAAAACTAACCACATAAGAATTTAACTAACATTCACCAGCAGGTGGAACCAAAACAACATAAATCAATCTATTACAGGTGCGTTTAGATGACGAAATCAAACGTGGAAGAGCGTGAAGTGAAGTGGTGCAAACATGTCAGCAGTGTGGAAGTATTTTAGAGTGGCAGAGAATAATACAAGAATGGCTGTTTGCAATGAATGTTCTGCTCAAATATCTAGAGGGGGCACATCTGCAAAGTCTTTCAGCTACAAGTTTGATTTATCATTTGAAATGATAAAAAACCCTGAGCGCTTTAATGCATTTTTATTGTTTTAAGGCCTATGTTACAATGTTCAGTCAGTTAAGCCTAACGTAAGCTCAAAGATGGCCAAAAAATGTATTTTGCTAATTTATTTATTTTAAGTTATTGTTCTTTGCTGGTATAATGTCTGCTGGACTATTTAAGAAATGCTGGGAAATTAAAAAAATGTTCAGTTTTTTATGTTATTTTGTAAAAGAATTTTTTCTTTTAAAAGCATGCCTAAATCAAATTTATTTGATTTATGCAATGGTGAAAAAATTGGCAAAATAAATGAAAAACTGCGAAGAACCATGTTCGGTATTGTTCGGTATTCGGACAAGTGTTTATTATTATTTTCGGTTTCGGTTTCGGCCACAAATTTTCATTTTGGTGCATCACTAGTTTGGAACACTTCATCTGACATTACTAGAAAACTTAAAACGTATATGCATTTTTTTCATAAATCCTGCCTCAAGCTCCTTTAATAGCTATGGACACATGGAGGGGTAGTTATTTTTTCTTTCCAAAGGAATGACAGAAATGGAAAGGCTCCGTGTTTGTTCACTGGTCTCAGCAATCATCAGTCACTCACATAGATTTAATTATGCACATCGGTTTTATTAGAATAGACTTCTACTCCGTGACAGCCTCAAGTGGAAAATCATGTAACTGCAGTTTTTGGCACTTTTACAATGTACTTTGATGTAGTTCACTTTATTTGTAGATTGTCCATTCACAACAAAGGTCACCTCCATGCACTTTACACAGAATTATATTCCAGTTTTGTTCGATTTTAGTCCTGGTCAATGACATTCACTTAATCTACTTTATTCCGACAGAGTCTAGATACGAAATTCATATAATTCCAACTCATAGAAACAGCCTGGGAAATGCATTGACCCTCCAATCCTCCTTCCTGAGGAAGCACTAGGCGACAACGGAGGAGAAAAACCCAACACATCATGTTTATATGTGAATGAGTTCCACAGCAAAAAACCCTCAGTGCTCGGCGTTATGATTTATCATTATTAGTCTGTTTGTGCGGTTGCACAGAAACGGTGCCAGGACAACATCTGTCGTCTGCGGTGACCTTGTTCATATGCATCATGTTTTCATGGCAATACATGGATCAAAATTACAAACAGACACGCGCAATTAATTGTTAAACAAACAGAACAAATGAACTGCTTGAATTACACACGAATGTGAACGACTGCTTTTGATACGCTATGATGATGTTAGTTTGGATAAGTTGATTTTCAGCATGGACACCAGGGTTTTTGTTCAGTATTTCTCTTCATTTCATGTTTGACCTAGTAACAATAATATGTTGAGGTGCTTTTTTATTATAAGGAAATCACAACTGTGCTTTGGGTAAAATAATATATGACCTTTTTCCAGGGCCGCCGCAAGTGGTGTGCGAACCGTGCGACCGCACGGGGCCTCGCGCTATGGGCCGGTGTTTTTTTTTCAATTTTTTTTTTCCTTTATAAATATTAGTCACGTTCCATTACAGACCTAAATGTGTACTAGTCTGTGCATATCAATAAATATATGTGCAATGATGCGCGTGTCTGTTGTTCAATACAACTGATCAGACCAAGCGCAGACACAAGCTGCTCTGATCCAGACGGTGGAGTTGGAACAAACTGTCACACAATGTCGAGAGAACGAGACAGATTCAGGAAATTTCCATCAGGGGATGAAAAAAGAAAAAAATAATGAAAATGGAAGAGTTTAATGCCTCTCTGAAAGGCTCGTTTGATAAATTTGTTACAAAAATCACCGATCCGATCGGGCCTTAAGCAGCCTAAGCCCCGCGTCGCGGAAAGCCAGATGATGATGATGAGGCAGGGGAAGGTATCCAGTATTTTGCTAATTGGAGAGTTAAAATTGCGCATATAGACACCCGATCCGACCCGAAAAACCCAAGGGCCCCCCCCGGCCATTTCGCACAGGGCCTCGCAAATCTCCCAGACGGCTCTGCTTTTTTCTATAAGTAGGGATAGGAATCGAGAATCGGTTCTTGTTCAGAACCAGTTCCCAGTGTTTCAATTCCTTGGAATCGTTTGGAAATTTTGCAAACGATTCCCTTTTCGATTCCAGCGGGCACAAACGACGTCATCAGACACGTTGCATTAGTCAGCAGTCAATAGTAAACATGGCACCCAAGTGATCAAACGCTCAACAGTGCGGTAACATTTCAGTTAAAGACGACAACAAGACAACTTGCAATACTTGCCAAGTCAATATTTCATCAAAGAAACGAAATACTACCAACATGCAAAAACATTTGTGTACGCAGCAGCAATAACAATCAATGAATGTCACGTTTTCGATCCACTCCGGACCAACGTCAGGCCAACACAGTCAAAGTTCAGGGGGCTGTCCTCGGGGCCTGGCAGACCGGCCAAACGGGTCGGGGTGCCATCCTCGGGACTGAGCGGACGGGTCAGAGGGGCCGGCTTCGGGGGACTAAGAATCTGAGGGGGTAGTGCTGGGCGGTATGACCAAAAATTTATATCACGGTATTTTTCAAAATTATATCGGTTTCACGGTATATCACGGTATTTTTTTTTCATGCACAACTGGGTGTTAACCACATTTTCTAATGATTTGGAAAGGAATTGCTGCTGTAAATTGGCTTAGAATGGCCTATTTTACTGTCATGAAGAGGATGCATAAATCAAATAAATTTGTTTAGGCATGCTTTTCAAAGAAAAAAATATTTTACAAAATTGCAAGGTAGAAAATATTTATTGAACATAAAAAACTGAAAAATTTTTAATTTCCCAGCATTATGTTGTTTTGGTTCCACGTCCTGAATTTAACATTTTTTAATTTCACAGTGCCGCACTGGGACGACATCTTGGCACGTCCAATAAGAGAGATGGTGGTGGACGTTGCACCGACTCCTCTCCTTGTGCCGCGGTAGCACATACATATGAATGGCGTTGTATCGGTTGCTGTGGGGATTATGTTCTCACTACAAATAAAAAAAATAAACTGTTTCAGGTCTCGAATGGAATCGGGCCGAGACCACCTCTCCTAGGAAATCTCGGCTCGCTTGTTTTGTGCCGTTTCAGAGCGCGATTGCTGTGTTCACATGTACCAAAACGTTCCGATCTTTAGGGGGAAACGCTCCCTGTTCCGGAACAACTGCTTGAAACGGGACAGGTGTGAAAGCACCCTAAGACAGCAATGTAGTTAAGTAGTTGAGCATATTTCTTTCTTCTTCCTTTTAAAAGAGCATTGGGTTGCCAGAAACCCATTGAGGCCCCAGTGAAATGTTTTATTTATATGAAGAAGTAGAAAACCTCCATCCAATTGCTAAGCTACAGGTGGCAATGTGTTATCTACCCACAACTGACCTCTGAGGGAGTGAGCTGGTGTGAATTTCAGGCCCGTCTGATCATAATTATGCAGACGCTTCTACTCTTTGTATTTAATCACAGAATTCTTTGCAGAAAATACATTTTTTGCACAAGTGAAAACAAGCTGCACCGTGGAGATAATGCAATCCCACCCAGTCATTTTTATCCTGTAACAGAGCATCACCTTTTTGGAGATACCTATTAAAATCTAAATTATAATACTCAACAGTAACCTCAGTCTGAGTAATTATTTTCTGGTTGCAGAAACCTCACTTGATATGCGTTTTATTTGTGTGAATTTCATTTGCATAAATGCGGTACAAAAACAAACATTTGCTCATATGAATTAATCAGTATTTTTGGCACGGGTTAAAAGTAGTAACATCTTACAAATGGCAAGAGGATGCTATTGTTCACATGTTAAAAGTGATATATTTTGTGACGAATGTGACGGCGATGCTAGTCATTTTAAGTCTGAACTGAGTTATGTTATCATGAATATAAATCCTGAGCTGTGTGTAGGCTGTTTTAAAAGTTTGACTTTGTATTTGTTTAAATGCCTGCAGCCATATACAGGCACTCTAATCAAACAGCGGGCTTTTGCAGAGCAGATCGACAGGGGTGCAGGCATCCTGGAGGCATATTGGACACAAACAAACCGCAGAGATCCATGAAAACTAGTTTGAACGGATCTCTCCTCTGTACATCGCCAAACATCCCCAGGACTGACTGCTTGTTCCTGCCAGTTCACTTTCCATGTGCTCGTCCCGGGGAGCGATCTCTCCCAGCGTGATGTGTTTTATTCCAGCAGACCTAAGAAAAATACATCAAAATGGGAGGATAATGACAAAGAAATGCTGACATTTATCAGAACGCTAGGGATGGGCGGTATGGACTAAAATATGTATCACGATAATTTCTGGCATTTATCTCGATAACGATAAAAATGACGATAAAAAAATACCAATTCAACTCCACCTTTTTAACTATAAATCTATTACATCTATTACATGTAAAATCTATTACATCTGCCATGTTTGTTACACAAAAAACTCATCAACCGGAATTTATCCTTCTTTCTTTCTTTCTTTCTTTCTTTCTTTCTTTCTTTCTTTCTTTCTTTCTTTCTTTCTTTCTTTCTTTCTTTCTTTCTTTCTTTCTTTCTTTCTTTCTTTCTTTCTTTCTTTCTTTCTTTCTTTCAGGCTCATTTCTTTATTTCTTTGTTTTTTTCTTTCTTTCTTTCTTTCTTTCTTTCAGGCTCATTTCTTTCTTTCTTTCTTTCTTTCTTTCAGGCTCATTTCTTTCTTTCTTTCTTTCTTTCTTTCTTTCTGGCTCATTTCTTTCTTTCTTTCTTTCTTTCAGGCTCATTTCTTTCTTTCTTTCTTTTTTTCTTTCTGGCTCATTTCTTTCTTTCTTTTTTTCTTTCTTTCTTTCTTTCTTTCTTTCTTTCTTTCTTTGTTTTTTTCTTTCTTTCTTTCTTTCTTTCTTTCAGGCTAATTTCTTTCTTTCTTTCTTTCTTTCTTTCTTTCTTTCAGGCTCATTTCTTTCTTTCTTTCTTTCTTTTTTTCTTTCTGGCTCATTTCTTTCTTTCTTTTTTTCTTTCTTTCTTTCTTTCAGGCTAATTTCTTTCTTTCTTTCTTTCTTTCTTTCTTTCTTTCTTTCTTTCTTTCTTTCTTTCTTTCTTTCTTTCTTTCTTTCAGGCTCATTTCTTTCTTTCTTTCTTTCTTTTTTTCTTTCTGGCTCATTTCTTTCTTTCTTTCTTTCTTTCTTTCTTTCTTTCTTTCTTTCTTTCTTTCTTTCTTTCTTTGTTTTTTTCTTTCTTTCTTTCTTTCAGGCTCATTTCTTTCTTTCTTTCTTTCTTTCTTTCTTTCTTTCTTTCTTTCTTTCTTTCTCTCACGTACGTTGTGCGTGGATTTGACACAGAACCAAAAATCCGACTTTACACAAAAACATCATCAACAGGAATTTATCGTTTTTACCGTGAGATACAAATTCTGACCGTGGGGAATTGTGTTGACGGTTTTTCGTGAACGGTAAAATATCACCCATTCCTACAGAACTCCACATTTCTCACAGCTGCCTCGACTCCACACCCTCCTGCAGCCCGACAATCCCGTCTTCATTCAGGGAGCACCTTTCTAGCTTTTTTGTTGTCGTGAGTGACAAGTGGATTAAGCGGCTTTGGCAGATGAGACTTCAGGTAGTGGGAAGTCAAGCATGACAAAATTAAGCAGACCTGGCAGCGGCTGCTGCTGACTCAGTTTCTCAGGAAAGGAAAGGAAAGCAAAGCAAAGCGAGCGTCGTGTTGAGAGGAGATCGCCTCACGCATGTTACCCAAGACGGATGGACCGCATGTCTGCTTATCAGAACTGATGGATTTGCAGCATATGTGAGGAAATGAGGAAATGAGGCACTTTGCTGAGACAAAAGCTGAGAAAATGGCTAATAACAGTCAGAGCTGGGTAGAGTAGCCAAAAATTATACTCAAGTAAAAGTACTGTTACTTCAGAATAATATGACTCAAGTAGAAGTAAAAAGTATTCATGCAAATAATTACTTGAGTAAAAGTAAAAAAGTACTTGGTGAAAAAACTACTCAAGTACTGAGTAACTGTTGAGTAATGTCTGATTAATTTTTTAACACAACCATTCAAACAGACAAAAGTACAAAATAATCATATTCAGGCAAATTAAATAAATAAAATAATAAAATGAATTAATTAATTAATAAAAAAATAAAAAAATAGCTGTAAATTCAAGTACCGGTACTTAATAAATAAATAAAATAACAGAATAAAAAAATAAATTAAGCACAAGTAGCACAAAATTTCAAGCCTTTGTACTTTTCTTTTTTAACCAGCAGAACTAGAACAAGCCCATGAACTCATAGAAACTCTGTGTGTGTTTGAGTCTGTGTAAATGTGACAAAACATGCAAAAACAAACATTTTTCCCAAAGAATCACCCAGTGATGTCATGAGATTGACGCGTACGCGGATAAATGGGATAAAAGAAAAGTAACAGCTCAACGTAGCCTAATGTAGCGGAGTAAGAGGAACAGTTTCTTCTTCACAAATCTACTCAAGTAAAAGTAAAAAGTATAATGATTCAAAACTACTCCTAAAAGTACTAAATTACCCAAAACCTACTCAAGTAAATGTAACGGAGTAAATGTAACTCGTTACTACACACCTCTGATAACAGTTAATAGTATGAAAATAATGTAGCTCTCAACTGTGAGGTTCCTCTGAAGTGTCAAGTGAAACAAACCATAATTGTGTACATTGACTGCATACTTTCGTCTGGTCTGCTCAAACTGTCAGCTCCTTTAAATCAGGCCTAAAAACATTACTGTTTACTGAAACATACTCTTAAATTAAATACTAACCTGCTGGATCTACTGCCCTTACTTTTTAACAACTTGTGCTTTTTATTATTTTACCTCTTTTCTTATCATTTTATTTCATTTTATTTTTTATTTAGGCGTTGTTGTGCCACAGCGGAGCTTTAGCTGATCAGTTATCGAAGGCTATTAATAATTGTATTAATAATTATCAATAGTCAATAAAGTCGACTATTTATCGAATTGAATTATAAAAATGATACTAATTCTCGTATGGGGCACCACCTCGGGGCCTTAATCCAGGGAAAAATGATAACTTTTAACAGCAGAAAATCAGTCTCAGATGATTATTTAAGTATAATATAATTGAAGGGTGAGATTTGAACACTGGCTCTTGTCAAACAATCAGATGTGACCGAAATTGTATGAAACAACAACCCTTAACTAACAAGAAAAACAACAATCAATAAAAATGAAACTTAAATGCATGGAATGAAAAAGAAGTCAAAGCAATAACATGATATCAATGGACGTCTACAGTTCAAACATGGCTGCCGAAGATGGCTGCAGTATTTAAAGATGGCAGGACCCTCTTTAAGCCACGTGCAATTTAGACCGGATGGCAAACGCAGGCGATTCAAACGTGATTACGGCAGAAAACAACGACTACCAAATAATCAAACACGATAATGATAACAATGATGATGATGCAATCTCAGCTCTGAACACAGATTTAGCTCTGAAACGCTCCAAGTTAAACTAATACACTCAGGCCTCAAAACCTCATGCCTCCTGGGGTCTCCGGGTGCTGATCAGGGGTTCCTGCCGGGTTCTTTCGGTCGGAGTCCGATCCAAGAGGTCTCCCGCCTCTCCCGCTCCTCCTCCCGACTCTGAAATCAAAAGGGGACGGTGGTGCAGCGTGAAGCAGCCGGCGCCCCCCCCCCCCCGGTCCGGAGGAGGTCATGTCGTCTCGGTGCGCGCGGGCCGGTCCACTCCTTGGGACGTGCGGGTTACCGTCGGGCTGATGAGCGCGTGGCCCCGGACGGGGCGGCGGGATGCGTCTCGGTCTGCGCTGGGCAGGCTGACCGCAGGTCCTTCCAGGAGAAACTCAAGAGAAGTTAGGAAAGAGGAAACCGGGGTCTCACCGTAGATCGGGGCCGAGCTTTGAAGCGGCTTCGCCCCCTTTTCAAGTCCCAGGGACCTGGGAGACGTGTGAGGTGGGAGGTGAGAGAAGAGAGCGCAGTGCGCTCCGTGGTCGGGGCCCCCCCCCCCAACTGGGGCGGGTCTGCTCAAAGGGGCAGTACCCCCCTTTCAGGCCTGGCAAGAACTTGGTTTCCTGGGGCTCCACTGTGTCTGACCCCCCCAGGTGTCATAAACCTCAGGGAGTCTGTTCCCTGGTCTTTGGACTGGCGGGAACCCCGCTGGTTTTATGGGGTTCCATTGTGTCTGACCTCCCCAGGTGTCGTAAACCTTAGTCCTGGCTCCGGGGCTTTCTCTGGTTTTACTTTACTTTACATGCAGCGGGGGTCATAAACTGACCAAGACGTCTGCCGCAGGGTCATAAACTTTTGCTCCAGGACGAAACCAAAGTCTGGCTTTCACTGGAATTGATAATCCTGAAATGTTCATCCGATCACACATGTCATGAATTCATAATCATTTATAAGTTCAGAGTTCACATGAGCACATGGGCGCGGCACAACAGTGTACTCTTAAATCAAATACTTTTTGAAAACCGCCAAAAGTTATGGATAAGCCCCGATTGCAGGCATTGTGACGTAGAATTGTCAAATTGGTTTGATTCACCGCATGAATCGACCCAGATTACTTTTGTAATCCTGTATTTGACCCGGTCTTTGTACGTTTTGACCGTATAGAAACGTAATTCTTGCCATTGTAAGAATGAGATGGACCTGCTGGATCTACTGCCCTTACTTTTTAACAACTTGTGCTTTTTATTATTTTACCTCTTTTCTTATTATTTATTTCATTTTATTTGTGATTTACTGTTCAATTGTGGTTCGCTGTTTTTAATGTTGATGTAAAGCACTTTGAATTACCTTGTGTTGAATTGTGCTATAGGAATAAACTTGCCTTGCCTTCTGTTTTCAAGATGCAAATGTGAATCTTTTTACTGGTATAAGCTTTGACATTTGTTATGTCATCTCACTTTACATTGATCCACACTTTTGGACATATTGTGCCTGGTCTAATGATGCAGTGGTCAACGATACTCCAGGGACCTGCAGGCTCCCCGTTCAATGTGAGGAAGAGCTTCCAGGAAATCTGATCAACAAAATCAATGACATGCACCTTTGGATAAGTCATCCGTTATTATATTATATATAAAATGTCTTTCTCTGAGCACAGTTTGTGGCCAAATGTAATTCTTAAACATGTGTGACAGGTACATTTAAGAGTCCCTCTTTCATACAAAATGCATTCAACATTCTTCTTTTCTTTTCTTTTATTTTCTTTTCTTTTAGAAGCTTTTCTTTTAGAAGTTCTGTGAAATGAAGAAATGGTAAAAACAGAACATTATATTAGAAGGGGTAGGACTAGAAAAGTTTTTTGAAACTTCATCCTACACCCTTTCAAACAGGAAATATTTATTTACATATAGATTTCTCTCTTTAATTTGCTTTGTTTTGCTTATGGTTTTTTTTTGTTTTATACATTTTATGTATTCTGATTCTGATTTTTTTTTTTTTTAACCTGTTTGAATAAATAATTAAACGAAACAAAACAAAGAATAAGTCTGTTTCCTGTGGAGGACGCCTTGATTTCCCGGACGAAATACCACCAGACGCATACAAACATTCAGAGAAATTAGTCATGTGATATCGGAGATATCAACCAGAATAGTTTAAAAAAAAAAGTAGAATTACAGGTAAATGACTGTTGGTGGTTTTGTAGTCATTTCCTTCTTTTTTCTTTTAGCCTTTTTTGCCAATAACAGCATTACAAGATGTAATGAGCAACTCCAAGCGGTCTTGAATAGTGGCTCTTGGCTGCTCCTGTTCGAGTCGTCACATAAATCCTGCCGCCGCCAAACTGGTTCAGTACCGATGGAAATGGATGCAAATGGGGCACCAGTTGAAGGTGGGAGACACAGTTGTAAAATTAAAATGCAATTTAATTCAATGAACCGAATCAGAATAAGTATCTTCAGAACAGACAAGACATACATTTTTTTTTTTATTCTTTGTTTCATTCATTAAAATAAAAACTAAACAGTTCAATATAATTACAACAAATCTCTTTCCTTGAATGAAAGGGAACAGAAAGAAGACTAAGCTTATTTTATCTGTCCCTTTTTCCTAAGAAATCAAATTTCAATTAATGGAATAATAAAAGAAAAATACGCAATTTAAAGAAAACACTTTCCAATAAACGTAATAAAAAAAAAAACACAAACAAACAAAAAACAAAACCAAAACTACAACAAAGTTATAAAATAACACAACATAGCTGTCGTCAAACACAGATAGTCGTATTCTTTTTTGATTCGAAGAAAAAAAAATATGACAATGTTGCTAAAAAAAGAGAGACAAAAAAGAAAACCCACCTAACTTAACATTTATCATGATATTTCTTCAACAAACTGACTTTTATTGTTCTTTTAAATATAATGTTTGATTTGCATTCTTTGGCTTCTGTATCCAGATTGTTCCATAAACTGATACCATTTACAGAAACAAAACGTTCTATTAATTTTGTCCTGAATTTTGGTTTTCCTTTTAAGTTATACTTATTTTCTCTTTCTTATGATCTTTACACATACTTTGTAGAATTCTGTTGTCCACTAATTCAAGAAATTTCAAAAGTTACATAGATTACATAGATTTAAAATAGTTGTGAAAATAAAGATATATACACTTGAGATAACGTTGATTAAAGCAGCACAACGTAACTTTCAGCTTTTGTTGAGTTTGGCGGCATCTTTTGGACAAAAGCGGTATTGTTTTACCAGAAAGAACACTACGTTTCCCATGAGCACCAGCGCGTACTGCCGGAAAACTCCTGTCCCGTCGCTGCATTTGTTTTGATGATAGAAGACGGGACGGACTTTCAAAACTACTTTTCTGTTTCACCAAGTGAACAGACGGAACGCAAAAAAAAGATGTTAAACTGCTGGAAAGGAACTGGAATTTACCGGGATACCTTAAACAAGGAAGCCAGGGAGCGGTATATGGAGAAAATAATGATTATTAACGGTCTGGATCCATATGAAATCCCTACTAAAGAATGGAGCTCCTCGTCGGAGCGCCACTCTTTAGAAGGATTCATTGCCGCAGTTCTGCAGAACCCACGTCTTACTACCTTGTTTAGGAGTGTTTGGCAGCTGCTTTGGTAAATGTTTGACTCGCCATGTGTTTCAATAAATTAGTATAATAGTACAACATACAGTACATGTTTTGTATTACTCTTACTTCTCTTTTCTTTTTTTTTGACTGCTATATTATGCTGAAGAGGCTCCGAGGCGTGAGCAATTTTTTGTTGTTTTGTTTTCCTCGTGAGATTATTTTTTTCCTCTGCAGCTACAAATAAGAGTTCATATTTTTTCCTCAACAAACTAGTTTTATCTGAAGATTGGGGTTAATTGCACCGCAGAGAGCTGGCCAGCAACTGCGTTTAGCTGGAGAAGTGGGGAATAAAACCTGATCCGACCCCGGTCGTTATGAGTGTTTGTTTGTGGTTTAATAAACCCGTGTTTTGATCTGACGCCCGTCTGTGTGCGTGTTTGTTTGTTTACTGAGGACAGCCGCGATCCAAGCGAGCCGACGACTCTTTCACTCTTTTACTTTGTTATCTCAGATACTTGGCCTCCGTGGTTCTGCCTCCGAGCAGGAAAGTTAAACCATTAGGATCTTTTCCCCACGTCTGTTGTGTGGAGCTGCTGCAGCCACAACACAACAGCGGGTTACCAGCTTCTGCGGAGCTGCGCTCCAAGCCCCGCCCATTTTCGTCTCGACTGCGAATTGGGAAGGAGGGGGAAGTGACGTATGCCGTAAAGCAGTCAAAGCCGTAAAAATGTGTAGTTTTTTAGTGTGGAAGGGTTCCTACCATGCTCCTCAAAGTTACATAGTGCCAGTGAAGGCGATACAGACCCCTCAGATCATGACAGAGGTTCATTAAACCTGTTGGAAGTTGATGTTCCATCACAATGACTCTGGAAATATGATATTAAGGTGGAAAAGTTACATAGTGCTGCTTTAAAGCAGGCAAATGATTGTGTGCTCACAAATCTGCTTCTGGAAAGTCCAACTTTGCAAACGGACATCCAAACTGTGCTGATCTACAAACACAGTCATAACCATCCGTCTCAGCTGCCGTCAGAGGTGGGGGTTAGCCCGGACACATCGCCAGTTCATCACAGGACTGCAGAGACATAAATAGTCATGAATGCTTGCACTCCGACATGTGGATGATTTAGAATCACCAGTCGGCCTAACATGCATGCTTTTAAACCGAGGAAGGAGGCTGGAGTACAGGCATAATCACATCATTTCAATAATGGCCAAAGCAGTCAATCAGCCCGTTCAGAGCAGCATGACTTAGCGTAGAATCGTAGATAAGCAGATATGTTGATAATTATTCAAAATAATTACCCTGAAATTGACCAGTTCAGGTTCTTTTTTTTTCCTGAAAATGTAGGCCATATGAATGTGATTTCCTGTTCAGATTAAATATTTAAGATTCTCTGTGGCCCAAATCAAAAAAGGATTATTCGTTAAGTCGACTGTTATAATTGAAGTCAACTCTCATAAGAATTTTCCTCTACAGCAGTATGAAGCAGTTGTATGTTCATGTAAAAAACATTATTTTTAGATAGCCAGAGCCAAAGTAGCATTGGACTGATGTTCAGGTTGCCTTCTGTGTGAGTAGAAGCATGCTTTTTACTTTTAGGAAGCGTTCCAAGATCATTCACTTCCTTGGTATTCTCCCTAGAAGATGCATCCTTCTTTTCACTCTGAAGTTTGCTTGCATCCTGTAGTTGTGCTGTTAACTCCGGACCACTAAATGCTTCAAAGGATTCCATCTGTGCATTCGACACACATGTCAGGTTTCTGTGCACTTGCAGCTCTGAAGGATCTGGATCGGCTTTGGAGTTTCTCAATGACAAATCCAAAATCACAGACTCCGTTACAGCTCCATCTTTTTTGCTGAGATCCTGAGGTTCCGAGGCCAAAGGGTCTGAAGCATCTATTGAACTTAAAGCCCAGGACACATCAACCCGACTTCCCCCGCTGTCTGCCGACTGCTGTGTCGCCTCGCGTTGCCTGTGTCGGGCTGGGTCGGGCTCAAAAACAAGCACTAGACACACCGCAAATACGACACCCGACGGCCTGACTAGCACGTACGTTCTGCACATGCGTGAGAGGTAATTCCCCTCCATACCAGCAGGCAGCGGTAGTCTGTATTCAGGGGCTCAAGGAGGAGGACAGCGCTTTTTTTTTCCAAAGCTTTATTGAGAAAACACAAGTGCAATACAAAACAGACGGAACAACCACCTGCAGCTCTGTGGAGAATTACCGCTGGCTGAAATAAATCATTTAGGAAGATAAATGTTGGTTTAATAGATGAAATCTAACAGTTGTAGCTACGCCTGTTAAGAAATTTGCGCCGAAAATTTTGGGATTTCTGCCTGCCGGCTCGGGAGCTGATTTATGGTTCTGCGTTAAATCGACGCAGAGCCTACGGCGCGCGTCGCCGCGTAGCCTACGCTGTAGGCTCTGCGTTGGTGTAACGCAGAACCATAAATCAGCCTTTATTCTGGCGCGGTTTGAAAAAGACAAGCAAGTGATTATATACATTCACTGAGTGATTATTATGAAAGTAAAATATATATTTCTCGCTAGAAATGTAATCAAAACGCATTTTTATGCAGAAACTAACTCAAAATATTGATTTTATTCATAAGAAATGTCCCCCATGTTTTTTTTTTATTCAGTCCGCAAATGACGACGAAAAGCATTCTGGGAAATTCTGGGAACAGCCAATCACAGAGTGAGCTGTTTGACAGACGGCCGACGCCGATTCAACATGTCGAATCGGCTGAAAAGCTCCCGACGGGCGGCCGACCTGTGGCGACGTGTGGGACACACCGGGGAAACTAGCCCGACAGACGAGCACCGACGCTCACCGACGGCCGATTATCGGCTTTGTTGTGTCAGGGCCTTAAGAGACAAAGCAGACGAACCACTCTCGACTTCAGGCCCAGTGACATGTAAACTGACATGTAAACTGGCTGTCGTGTCTAAAGTCATAGTTTTCTCGCCATTGTCTTGTGACATGTATAGATCCATCGTTTTTTAAAGCAAAGGTACGACAGCGTCTGAACCATCTCAGACATGCAGGACTGGAAGACCGGAATTGAAAACCCCTGGTCTGTGGAATTTGTTGTGGTTTTTATCTTGTCAGAAAGAAATCAGTCAGCGACTAACTGCTGTTGCAGTAGAAGTATTCTCAGTTTGAAAAAACTAGGTACTGCTATCGATACGGCTCTCATATTCTCGTACTCGCAAAAGTTCTCCGATACCACGCACCGATACCACTTCATTGTTGTTGTAGTTACTGATTAGTGACTCTAGGGGGAGATGTTGAGCTGCAGTCAGCGTGGTGATGAGAAGAGAGTGAGACCCATGAGTGAGACTGGCAGCGCCGTTTCAGGCAAAATAGCGACAATTAATTCAAGCGGGACGTCAGCAGTTGGACATATTTCAAAATAAGGGACGACGACAGAAGCAAGACAGACTGAAGCTACGTGCTGCTAAGGTGTCGAGAGGAGGAAAGGACAATATGACGTTTAGTACCAGCAACTTGATAAAACATCTCAAGATGCATCATAAAGCTGAGTATACGGAGTTTGCTAATGCTAATACTGCTAATACTGCAAGACCACAACAGCCAACATTAGCTCAGGTTCTGCAAAAGCGTCAGACAATAGCAAGAGACACGGAGGCTCTAACCTCTTATCTAGCGCTGGATGAGCAGCCACTGTCAGTTGGAGAAGACGAAGGATTTCACCGTCTTCTCAACGCAATCGAGCCGCGATATGATGTTTCATTGATATGTTATATGTTTGATATTTTCTTAAATGTGAAGACAGTGCCAGTGTGGAGACTTTTTATTTACACAGAAAGATTATTTTTAGTTTAAAATAGTTATGCTGCTCATTTGATCTATTTTTATTGAATTTATCTGTTGCAAATAAAACCTGTCTTCCAATTCATTGCATTTTTAGCGTAGTTATTTTGTGGTGGAAGTATCGACAAGTACAAATTAAAATATTCATACTTGGTGTGAAAAAAATGGTATGGAGGCATCCCTAGAAAAAACCATCGTGAGCTATCAATAAGATACGACCTTCAGGAGACTTTTAAACATCACCTGGAAACCCCAGATAAAACTACAAAGACCAGGTCTCCCAAAGCATTTTATCTGCAATAACGAGGAGTGGAGAAGAGGTGTGGTGGTGGTGAACAATATTAAGGGTTTAACTGTTGTCAGATTGGAATACGGACCAAGGGACCATCACCCTGGGAGGGGGAACTCTCCTGTACTTATTAAATGGAGCTAATAAGGAGCAACATGGAGGATTTGGAGTTCAGAATGGAGGAGCTGAGCAGGACAGGAAGGGAAAGACAGAGCACGATGAACCACATCAGCACATTATTAATGGGGCTGATGTGCACGATGACCTAGAACAGGGGTCGGCTACCCAAAATGTTGAAAGAGCCGTATTGGACCAAAAACACAAAAAACAAATATGTCTGGAGCCGCAAAAAATGAAAAGTCTTGTATCAGCCTTAGAATGAGGACAACACATGCTGCATGTTTCTATATTAGTTATAACTGGGGGAAGATTTTTTTTTTTCATTATGCACTTCGAGAAAAAAGTTGAAATGTCGAGAAAAAAGTCAAAATGTCGATAAAGAAGTCGAAATTTTGAAAAAAAAAGTCGAAATGTCGAGATTAATGTTGAAGTACAATTTCGAGAAAAAAGTCAAAATGTCGAGAAAAAAGTCAAAATGTCGAGGAAATAGTAAAAATGTCGTGAAAAAAGTCGAAATGTCGAGAAAAAAGTCGAAATGTCAAGGAAAGTCAAAATTTAATGAAAAAAGTCGAAATGTCGAAATTAAAATAGAAAGGAAAAGGGAAGAAAAAAAGAAGAATAAAAGGGAAATAAAAGAAAAAGAGAATAAAAGAGGAAAAAAAGAAGAAAAAAAGAAAAAAAAGTCAAACATTTTTGAAAAAGCTCCAGGGAGCCACTAGGGCAGCGCTAAAGAGCTGACCCCTGACCTAGGTGCACCAGGAGGATAATAAAGAAGATGGGAACTACGTGGAGGAACCTGAACAACCTGGCCTCATGAATCAACAGGCTTTCCACAACACAACAAACATTAGTTTGTTTGCACTGCTGAGCACGAGGGTGTCAGTAGGAACATAATAGACATGAGAAGAAACTACATCCCCCAGCAGCCTTTGCTCTTGGTTCCTTTGTTCTGAACATGTGGTCCACCAACAGCAAATATCATACTACATGTATGATATAAATGAAGATGGTAGATTCACTAAATGTATTTGAAAGATGATGAATAATTATTCAGACACGAATATTGTATTTGACGTGAAATATGAAAGTCTACTGTACGGAAGTAAATCTGTAATGAGATTTTGAAATAAAAAAGTGATTGAATTTCTAGCACTGAATATGTATGCATTGAAATTAGGAATGGGTGATATTTTACCGTTGACGATTTACCGTCAAAAAAATGCCCCACGGTAAGAATTTGTATCTCGCAGTAAAAACGAAAATTTCCCGTTGATGACGTTTTTGTGTAAAGCTGATTTATGGTTCTGCATTAAATCGACACACAACGTACGTGTAGGAAGGAAATGAGCAAGAAAGAAAGAAAGAAAGAGACAAAGAGAGAGAGAGAAAGAAAGAAAGAGACATTTTTCAGTACAGGTGTACTAATTTAATTGTTTTTTATCAATTCAATTTAATTGGTATAGTTTAGTAGTATTTAGTATCTTTAAGAGCAGTGTTTTGGCTCCAAAGACTGAATGTGGTGATAGATTTATAGTTAAAAGGTGGAGTTGAATTGGTATTTTTTTTATCGTCATTTTTATCGTTATCGGGATAAAAGCTAGAAATTATCGTGATGCATTTTTTAGTCCATACCGCCCATCCCTAATTGAAATTATGTATCTGAATGTTTTTCAGGGTTAAAATATTCGATTGCAAAAAATTCAACTGCAATAAATTAAAACTCAAAAAATTAATCCGCAACATCTGGGAACACTAGAAAAATTTGTATGAGAATTTTCACATTTATTACAAAAAAAGAAGCAATTCCTGCATTTTAGAACATTTACGACTTACAATTTTAAATTGATGTACACACTCACCTACCTAATGTCAAGTGAAGTTGCATCAATTTAACACTTTGCAAATATCAAATTACTTCAAATTATAAGCAGGAAGTTCAGTGTAAATACACACTGCAGCTAAAATTACCTTTACTAGATAATAATAGTTTACTTCTTTTCTTATGCAACTTTGTCAGATATTCTACCACCAAATATAATTCGAGCTGAGCTGTTTTCTGGTACGTCTTGGCTATAAATAAAAGGCAGCATAAACTCCAGCTTCCCGGTCACGTTGGCAGCAGACAGACAGACAGACAGACTGATCAGAATGTGGAGAGGAGGCCAAGTCCATCAGAAGTCATGGATCTATAAACAAGGGCTTTGCTCCTCCAATATTGATCGAGTATGGCTGTTAGACCTGCTTTGGAGTACAAACTTGCAATTGGCATGAAAAACATGTGTCAATACAGCAGAAATGTTACAGACATTTCCTGTCTGCAGGAAGCAACTTTGAAGTCGAACTCGAAAACTTCAACTTCTGACAGATTTAGTATTTTCTTAATTTTGTCACGATTGGCTCATTTAGTACATATTTGTAGTATTATGAATGAAAGTTAACCCAATTAAGTTAATGTGACAATATAAACATTTTTTAAAAGAATTATTAAATGAGCATGAGGCAGGATTGAGGCAGGATTTATGAAAAGAATTCGTAAACGTTTTAAGTTTTCTAGTAATAATGTCAGATGAAGCGTTCCAAACCCAAAAGAATGATTCCTCTAGTTTATCTCTCCGTTGCCTTGAACAGGCTGTGTGCTGCAAAATGTGCTGCAATGGTGACCCGAATTTCCCGCGCTGTCCTGCGGATGTGACGTCACATGACGCTGCATGTGCGTTCTCCCGTGCCGGCTTCACTGTTGGCTGCAGTACCCCCGACGGCCGTCGTGGTGAAGGGTGGCGCTAGAGAGTCTCATTTCTTAACACCGTGTCCACACTGCATTATTTTTTATTGCACTGTCTATACTGGTTGCGAGCTCGTTTTGAGCTGGACTTTTGTCGCACGCCCTGGTTCTATTTTCTTCCTGTCGCTCGCGTTGAAAGCCGGTTGAAAGTTGAAATAAAAAGTTGAAAGCGCTGTAGGAAACAGTCATTTCAATACAAGAACCTCAATAAAGTGGAGATCGCCAGGGAGCTGGAAGGTTCTGATAAGATAATAAGATATAATAAGAATCTTATCTTAATCTTATTAGGGCTTAATTTGTGCCGGATTTCTCGTGTCCTCTGCTTTTTCCCCACATCCCAGTAATGATCTGACATGCTGACATGTTTGCTGCGTTTAACACCACGAACATGCCGGTCACTCCACGCTGTTCGCTGTTTGATTGCGTCACCGTTCGTTTTTTTTCCCCACTTATTCCACCGAATAATAAGCTTGTTTTCTGTTTAGAAAGTACAAACGTAGGAAGATTACAAGTAATCACCATCTTTTACTTGTCTCTTTGCTCTTTTAGGAGTAATTTTAGGAGTTTCTTTCAGGAGCGCACGGGCGGGTGAATAAAGGCTGATTTATGGTTCCGTGTAAAATCGACGGCGTAGGGTACGCGGCGACGCACACCGTTGGGTGAGTGCGCCGCGTACCCTACGCCGTAAGGTCTGCGTTGGTGTAACGCGGAACCATAAATCAGCCTTTTAAAAGGCGAGTCTCAGCTGTCAATCAAAAGAACGTGGTAGAACGTGGGGCCGATAACGTGTTCAGTGTGGACAGAGCGCGTCCGATTCCACGCAGTGCAACGCGATAGTCGGACGCTCGCATGCAGTTAGGACAAGCTGTAAAAGGAGCCTCATGCTCCTTTAATTTAGAACTGTAATAATATTAGATATTATTACTGATAAGCACTCATGCACACCATGAAGCCAGAAGAGAAGAAATTACACAGTTTTTTTTTTTACATGATTTGAAGTAAATGTATTTTACTTTATCAACTATATTTATGGAGGAGGGATAATTACCAGCCTGAGAGAATTATAAGGTGTACTGTGGACACTACCACTTGTCTCATATTAATACAAGAGAGGGGCCATTAGACTTTTTATCAGTTCACGGTTCAGAAGTCGGTATCTAAAATGGTGTGGGGTGTTTTAATTCACATGGATAACTGAGGTATCTCTGAAACCATTATTTATACTGAATCAATTAAATGCACTGTAGAGCAACATAGGCCCACGCTATGAGCCAGAGGATCTCATCTTCAGGGAAATTGTTGCTAAAGTCAGCAGGAAAAAGTGAAATCATAGTCTTCTATTATAAAAACTGCATGCCTGAAGTCCAGGCTGTAGAAAAGAAAAGTATTGAATGTGTTTTTCTGTATCTGATAACTTGATGGCTATTGTATATTTGTACATTTATTACAAAAATGTATATTCTGCTGCCAGAATTCAGGCTGTCTTCTCGATTTGCAGAAGGAGGAATACTTTGTTGACATCAAACCCCAGATAATGACTCTTTGTTGTTGTTTTTGATCCAAAGTTGTGTTGTCAATGCTTGGTTGGTTGCATTAGTCCAGGGGTCGGCAACCCAGAATGTTGAAAGAGCCATATTGGACAAAAAACTAATATGTCTGGAGCCGCAAAAAATGAAAAGTCTTGTATAAGCCTTAGAATGAAGGCAACACATGCTGCATGTATCTGTATTAGCTCTGGGAAGATTTTTTTTTTCATTATGCACTTCGAGAAAAAAGTCAAAATTTTGAAGAAAAAAAAGTCGAAATGTCGAGATTAATGTTGAAGTACAATTTCGAGAAAAAAGTCAAAATGTCGAGAAAATAGTAAAAATTTTGTGAAAAAAGTCGAAATGTCGAGGAAAAAAGTCGAAATGTAAAGGAATGGAAAAGGGAAGAAAAAAAGAAGAAAAAAGAAGAAAAAAAGGAAAAAAGAAAAAAAAGAAGAAAAAGAGAAAAAAGGAAAAAAAAGAAGAGAAAAAAAAGAAAAAAATGTCAAACATTTTTGAAAAAGCTCCAGGGAGCCACTAGGGCGGCGCTAAAGAGCTGCATGCGGCTCTAGAATATGTCTGGAGCCGCAAAAAATGAAAAGTCTTGTATCAGCCTTAGAATGGCTGCATCTTTCTATATTAGTTATAACTGGGGGAAGATTTGTTTTTTCATTATGCACTTCGAGAAAAAAGTCGAAATGTTGAGAAAAAAGTCAAAATGTTGAGAAAAAATATGAAATGTCGAGTTTAAAAAGGAAAGGAAAAAGGAAGAAAAAAAGAAGGAAAAAAAGGAAAAGGAAAAAGAGAAGAAAAAAGAAAAAAAGAAAGAAAAACAAAAGAAGAAAAAAAGGTCAAGCATTTTTGAAAAAGCTCCAGGAGCCACTAGGGCGGCGCTAAAGAGCCGCATGCGGCTCTAGAGCCGTGGGTTGCAGTCAAAATTTCTGTCTTACTTTTATGGTCCTTGAACAGCGTTTCAGCCACTGCAGTCATGCCTCTTTCTCAATCCCACCATCAGTGAACGGCTTTTTGTGCTTTGTTAAGATGTGCGCCACTTTAAATGAAGCCTCTGTTGCTGCATTGGCCTTCTTCGTCGGTTTTGGTGAATAGATCCTGTTTTCTTTGAAGCGTTGTTTTCAGCTCTTTTTTCTTTTCTTTTCGTAGACTGCTACCTGCAGGAAAGTCCTGTGAAAAGTTGCTGTGGACTAGGCATGGGCAGTATGGACTAAAAAATGTATCACGATAATTTCTGGCATTTATCCTGATAACGATAAAAAAAATACCAATACAAAAAACGTCATCAACGGGAATTTATCCTTCCTTCCTTCTTTCTTTCTTTCTTTCTTTCTTTCTTTCTTTCTTTCTTTCTTTCTTTCTTTCTTTCTTTCTTTCTTTCTTTCTTTCTTTCTTTCTTTCTTTCTTTCTTTCTTTCTTTCTTTCTTTCTTTCTTTCTTTCTTTCTTTCTTTCTTTCTTTCTTTCTTTCTTTTTTCAGGCTAATATCGTTCTTTCTTTCTTTCTTTTAGGCTCCTTTCTTTCTTTTCTTTCTTTCTTTCTTTCTTTCTTTCTTTCTTTCTTTCTTTCTTTCAGGCTCATTTCCTTCCTTCCTTCCTTCCTTCCTTCCTTCCTTCCTTCACGTACGTTGTGTGTGGATTTAACACAGAACAATAAATCAACTTTACACAAAAACATCATCAACAGGAATTTATTGTTTTTACCGTGAGATACAAATTCTTACCGTGGGGACTTTTTTTAACGGTTTATCGTGAACGGAAAAATATCGCCCATTCCTAGTCGTCACACAAATTCCTAGCCCATGTCGACTGGTTGGGAACACTTGAACAAAGTGAATGGCTGACCGAGCTACATGTACTACGCACCAACTCAGTCAAATCTAATTCATGCTTCATGGGAGTACGGCCCAAGCTAATGACCTCATATTGCGATTGAAAGAACTAACTTTACAGGAGTCAGTGAGATTGATTTTGTGCAGAGTCCCTGTGATGGAGCTTGGAGGATCATTGCCAACACCCACTTCATTTTTCACCTGGTAGTCTCCCCAGAAACATCTGGTATTAACAGATGCACTGCTGCCACAGTTCATCATAGCCGGATGGACGTTCTCCCTCCCCCAGTAGTGCGCTTGACTGCATTGCTGGCAGAACATGCACAGCAACAAAGTTTAGGTAACAAAAATTAACAGTGTTGTTCACTTGCAACACAAGCTGAAGACTACAGAATTATTTAATATCTGCGTTGTATGTTTGTAGTTTCACATCTAAGCAGTTTGGTTCATTTAAAACGTGCTTTACTTTGTTTTGCCAATCAATTTCCTTCATTTAAAGGGAAAGTTTTGTTTTTTACAACCTGGACCTTATTTCTGGCATTTCTTATGGTCGTATACTCACCCAGAAAAGTTTGGTGTCATTTGGAGTCCTTCGGAAGATATTAGGGGGTTTTTTGCGAGCCGCTTCTCCATATAACGGTAGTGAACGGGGCACAGCGGGACACAGACGATGCAGCGTCTAAATAACACATTATTGCCGCGAAACTCGTTCATTTCTTTTATGAATCACTAGATCTGCTTCCAGGACCTGTTGTCTACATCCGGGGCTGTCTGTGTAACAAATAAATCAGTTTGTAAACAAGACCTCTGAACTCATGACGTCATCTCTGTGCGCGCGTCCCAGACACAGCTCTGTGTACAGCTGGAGTTCGCTACTGTTAGTTTACTGATAGTTATTTGAAACATGTCTGAATATTTGTCAAATTCTGAGGTTGTGGACGACGACTTTGAATATGATGGACGTCCTTACCGTTTTGAGCCGGAGTATACGGCTGAAGAGCTCACTGAACGGAGGACAGAGTGCGCGCACAGAGATGACGTCATGGGTTCAGAGGTCTTGTTTACAAACTGATTTATTTGTTACACACACCCCTACCCAGAGAAAATAACAGGAATACATTTCATCCCAAAACCAACGGTAAATTATGAAAAATGTAGTGGTAAGTATGTGGACGGCCACACCTTCCACCGTGCTATCAGCTACAATAATCTACATGGTACCTGAAATGCTCCTTTTTATTTATATCTAGTTGCTGTTGATTTTCCTTGGTACAATAATTATAAATAAAGTGATGTAAAACCCTGTTTTTACAATGGAAGTGGACGGGAGGGATGACAGTTTAGTCCCACCTAGCAACGGGGGCGGGGCTTGACAAAGGGTCAATTATCGGATGGAAGTTTATTTCACATGTGATTTCTTCATGTTAGCTACTGCCCATTCTGTAGAGAAACAAATGTGCAGCTGATTAGGTCAGTGTGTAGTTCTCAGGAAACCTTGAAAGTGTATCATCAAAGATATGTGGGTGCTCAGTAGGAATGGGTGATATTTTACCGTTCACGATTTACTGTCAAAAAAATTCCACACGGTAAGAATTTGTATCTCGCGGTAAAAACAATAAATTCCCGTTGATGACGTTTTTTTTTGTAAATCTGATTTACGGTTCTGTGTTAAATCCACGCACAACGTACGTGAAGGAAGGAAGGAAGGAAGGAAGGAAGGAAGGAAGGAAGGAAGGAAGGAAGGAAGGAAGGAAGGAAGGAAGGAAGGAAGGAAGGAAGGAAGGAAGGAAGGAAGGAAGGAAGGAAGGAAGGAAGGAAGGAAGGAAGGAAGGAAGGAAGGAAGGAAGGAAGGAAGGAAGGAAGGAAGGAAGGAAGGAAGATAAATTCCCATTGATGAAGTTTAGTATTATTTAGTATCTTTTAGAGCAGTGTTTTGGCTCCAAAGACTGAATGTGGTGATAGATTTATAGTTACAAAGATGGAGGTGAATTGGTATTTTTTTAATCGTCATTTTTATCGTTATCGGGATAAATGCCAGAAATGATCGTGATACATTCTTTAGTCCATACCGCCCATCCCTAACAGCCATATATTCAGTATCCACAAAACAAAATAGTGTCTATGTTCAGAGCTTCTGGAAAGTCTTTCTTGATTAATTGTGTCATTTGTCATCATGTGATTACTAATAAGGGAGGATAACAGTATGCAAACACCAGGACAGCCAGCAGGACATATAATAATCAGTCTCTGATGACGTCACGTATCTGTGCACACTCTAATGCAAAGCTCCTCATTAGAAACCCAATTGCTTCTTTCATCAAAGAGAAATACAAACAATTGTTTGACTGTTATTGGACTCCTGCAGGTTAAACACGCTGTGCGAGCTGCGGCGGATGAAATGGAGAAAACACATTTCAGAATGTTATTAAGGCTCCATATGAAACTGATCTTCATGGAGCGCTGATTTTGTTGTGGAACAATATTCAGTCGTATTCCATCGTAACCAGCATGTTGGATTTGACATGTGCTTTGAACGGGAGCAGATTGCCTTCAGCTGCTTTTTAGTCAGTGGACATATGTCTGAATATGTGTATTAAACAATTCAACTTTAATACTGTTTTCATCTCCCCGAGAAAGGAGTGTTTAAGATGCCTCAGCTGTATGCAAACATTATTCACAATAAACATTGATGTGTTTGTACCGCCAGCACAAACGTCCTCAGGAGAGTTTTAGCTCGGGGAAAGGAACAATGACTGCACTTTGACAACTGTTGTTAATACAAATATATATTCTAATGCAATTTAGGAGATGCATAGTGTGACCGTGTACTCGTAACTTTTATACGGATTAACTTCTCCAACTGCATCTTCCTCATCTTTTTTTCTTTGTTAGACTTTGCAGACTACAGACTCAAACAGTATTCTCAAGGTTGTTGAGCACCCGAACCTGAGCACTAGGGCTGGGCGGTACGGACTGAAAAATTATCACGATAATTTCTGGCATTTATCCCGATAACGATAAAAAAATACCAATACAAAAACATCATCAACGGGAATTTATCTTTCTTTCTTTCTTTCTTTCTTTCTTTCTTTCTTTCTTTCTTTCTTTCTTTCTTTCTTTCTTTCTTTCTTTCTTTCTTTCTTTCTTTCTTTCTTTCTTTCTTTCTTTCTTTCTTTCTTTCTTTCTGGCTCATTTCTTTCTGGCTCATTTCTTTCTTTCTTTCTTTCTTTCTTTCTTTCTTTCTTTCCATCCTTCCTTCCTTCCTCTCTTCCTTCCTTCCTTCCTTCCCTTCCTTCCTTCGTTCCTTCCTTCCTTCCTTCCTTCCTTCCTTCCTTCCTTCCTTCCCGTACGTTGTGCGTGGATTTAACACAGAACCATAAATCAGTTTTACACAAAAAACATCATCAACGGGAATTTATCATTTTTACCGTGAGATACAAATTCTTACCGTGGGGAATTTTTTTTGACGGTTTATCGTGAACGGTAAAATATCATCCATTCCTACTGAGCACCCACATATCTTTGATGATACACTTTCAAGGTTTCCTGAGAACTACACACTGACCTAATCAGCTGCACAATTTTGTCTCTACAGAATGGACAGTAGCTAACATGAAGAAATCACATGTGAAATAAACTTCCATCCGATAATTGACCCTTTGTCAAGCCCCGCCCCCGTTGCTAGGTCGGACTAAATTGTCATCCCTCCCGTCCACTTCCATTGTAAAAAACGGGGGTTTTACATCACTTTATTTATAATTATTGTACCAAGGAAAATCAACAGCAACTAGATATAAATAAAAAGGAACACTTCAGGTACCATGTAGATTATTGTAGCTGATAGCACGGTGGAAGGTGTGGCCGTTCCACATACTTAGCTTTATCCAAAGCAGACATTTTTCAGAATTTACCATTGGTTTTGGGATGAAATGTAGTCCTGTTATTTTCTCTGGGTAGGGGGTGTCACTTTTTAACCATTTTAAGATAAATAAAAGCTTTCGAGGTTGTAGCTATGGGTTGTAGTTGCTGCTGGACCACTTTGTTTTGGAAGTATGGAGATTTCTGCCAGTTTGGTGATAGAAATACGCTGCACCCTCACAAGACTACAAGTGTTTCTTTCTACTAATACCAAGTTTATAAAATAATCCAGTTATTTAAATGTTGATCTAAGGCAGTAAAAACCTTTTCCATTGATGTGAACGAGAAACCGGATGTAACAACGGAGGATGATGTTGTTCCAATATTCAAAAGTGGGGGATCCTCTTTCTACTTGTAATTACAGGCCTATCAGTATTTTACCTACAGTGTCAAAGGTTGCAGAGAAATTGCTAGCTGAGCAAATCACCTGCCATCTGAATACTACAGATGGCAGGTGATACAGGGGCGGCAGTAGCTCAGGTGGTAGAGCGGGGTCGTCCAATGATCGGAAGGTCGGCGGTTCGAATCCCGCTCTGTCCCAGTTTGCTGTCGTAGTGTCCTTGGGCAAGACACCTTACCCACCTTGCCCCGTGTGAATGTGTTTGAGTGTGTATGAATGTTGGTGGTGGTCGGAGGGGCCGTTAGGCGCGATATGGCAGCCACGCTTCTGTCAGTCTGCCCCAGGGCAGCTGTGGCTACAAATGTAGCTTACCACCACCAGTATGGATGTTGTATGAATGAATAATGATTTCTGTAAAGCGCTCTGGGTGCCTAGAAGGGCGCTATATAAATCCAAGTCATTATTATTATTATTACTAGTTAATTTGCCCCTGCACCCAATGCAATTTGGCTTCAGAGTCAATTATTCAACTGAGACAGCCAACTGTTTTTTTCACAGAAAACATCAAATCTTTATTGGATAAAGGTGGTGTTGTCGGAGCTGTGTTTTTTGACCTCAAGAAGGCATTCGACACTGTTAATCATAGAATTCTCATGTCTAAGTTGTCTAGCTTCAATTTTTCTTTCAATGCACTAGAATGGATTGAATCATATGTGTTGAATCGATCTCAGTATGTCCCAGTACAGAATCATCAATCAGCTGCCCTCCATCTGTCTACAGGTGTCCCACAAGGATCTATCCTGGGCCCATTGCTATTTACATTATATATCAATGATCTTCCAAATGTATGTCCTGACACCAATATCCAAATGTATGCGGATGACACTGTAATTTATGTACATGGAAGAAGCATGACACAAGTTGCCGATGAACTTACAAACTCCATGGTTCATGTAACGGCATGGTTAAAGCAATGCTGTTTGCAACTAAATGTGTCTTAAACGGTATGTATGTTTTTCACCAAGACAAACAGTTCTACTGTAGAGCCTGATGTCTTTGTTTCAGGGGAGAAGTTACAGGTCGTATCTGAATATAAGTACCTCGGAGTGCTGATTGATTCAAAACTTTCTTTCAAGGCTCAGGGGAAAAAGGTCTGTAACCGGGTCAAGTTCAATCCTTCAAATTTCAGGTTCATTCGAGATTACATGTCAACAGAGGCAGCTAAGATGTTTATGCATTCTATGGTCATTTCCCATATCACTTACTGCTTAACAACCTGGTCGCAGGCTAGCACCACTACTCTAAAACCATTACAGTCTTTGTATAAACGAACACTCAAAATCCTTGATAAGAAATCACTACATTTTCATCATTGTCCAATACTTAAAAAAAATATAACTTGTTGAGTTGGGAAAATATGATTAAATATGTAGATGTTTGTCTTATGCACAAGATTATATACGGCCTGACCTTCTCCTCCACTCAGACACTTTGTCAACATTAGAACAACTGCTGATTGGTTCACAAGAGGTGCAGCAAGAGGGGATTGTATTATTCCACTTAGAAAAAGTGCTTTCAGTCAGTCTACATTCTCTGTTAAAGCTGCACAAGAATGGAACTCCATCCGTGCAACTATCAGAGAACTGGACACATACAGTTTATTTAGAGCTCATTTAAAGAAATGGTTGATTAATACTCAGCTCTGTCAGCACTAAAACCTAATTGCACCTTTCTGTATTTCTGTACTTCTGTACTTTTATGTACTTTCTGTATCTTTCTGTACTTTTTTTTGTATTCTTACATCTGTCCAGGGACTACAGATGAAAAATAGCCTCTTGGCTAACTCTGGCACATTAACAGCAATGTTTTTATTGATGTGCATTGTCCCTGTCAAATAAACCAATAAATAAATAAATGTTTCTGGTTGGTTGGTCACTCAGGGACCAATCAGAAGGCTGACAAAGGGTCAATCGTCATTGCATCGCCTTGGGTACGAGGCCCCAAAAATCAAACTATTAAATACGCCCTTGTAAAATGACATGGTTGAGACACTCTCTGCAGATATTATATACATATATAATAAATATATATATTAAATATAATTAAATATAATAAAAATATATTTTTTCTGCATGTGAATAAATGGCAGCTAGCAAGCATCTGTGTGCACTCAGACAAACAAACAGAACAAGCAAGTCTCAAACTGGCCTGGGGTAACAGTGTAATGAGATACGGGTGAGGGTGGGGTGAGGGGATTTCCTGTTGTGCATCTTTTATCTCCATGAATGTGTCACACATCTTTTATTAAACAGAAAGGAGAAAAAAAATCACAAAAGCCATTCAGCTTATCCCAATGTTTGATTCAGAAATCACATATCAGCTGTACTTCAGGAAAAACACATGCCTATGTTGTTGTTCAAAAGTCTTAATTTATCAAAGCATATTTATTTTCAGTTTATCCATTAAGAATCAATCAGTTAGGATATCCTTCTAGCTAGGCCTAAGAGTATAAACATTTATCGTCATTGTGAATTCTGCTTACTTGTCTGGTTCTTTATGGATTTCCTTATCGATTTATGTTTCAATAACGACACAAGTATGCCTAAAGCGTTTTTTGTTTCTCTGTCAACTTTCCAAAAAGAAACTGCCAACAGGTCTGTAAAGATACACCTCTGCAGGTTAAAGCGACATCTCCACTTCAACTACAAAAACAATGTAGCTACACACATCCACGGGTCTGTTACTTTATCGCTGCAAGCAAAATAAAGTCTTATCTTATTCCATTGTTGATTTGCTGCATGTATTTATTGGTCCTGCTGACTCCGATAGTTGATAAAAGGTTCAAGTGCTTCACAATATCTGGAAACAGTTTTGAGGTGAGACTGCTTTTTTGATTCTTATCTTGAGTTAAAGGCTGGATAAGAGATCTGGGAATGATTTTAGATCGCTTGTGAACATTTGAACACTTGAGCCAAAACATACACACTATACACACAGACAGACGATCCTGCTTCTTCCTGTTTATTGACCAAAAGTAGAGGAGCTGGACAAAGAATTTGAATAATGAGGCCGAAATGCATAAGAGAAAGAGGAGACGAAGGAATGTAAAAACAAGAAATGCATGTATAAGGAAAAGGAGAAACAAAAAATATGTATTTCTGCTTGTATTCATAATTATGTCCGTTTTGGTCCTCCATAGTCTTATGTGCGTTAGCATGTTTGATGTATTGCCAGTAGCACCTCAGTGAAACAACGCCAACAGACAGTCTTTGTCCGGTCCACCACGCGTGCCATCCCCGTTATATGGCAATGGGAAACCGAAACACTCCCACACATGTGATTTAAACGAAGCCGGTGGCTCTTCTAACTCCACACTGTCCATTCTTCTTCTTCTTCTGCTGCTTCTTCCCGTAACGTCGATTGCTGGCAGCTTTTAGGTTCATTACCGCCACCTCGATTGACGTGAGGACTCAACTTTTTTAATAAATAAAAATTAAATAAATTACTTCCCTTAGTAGTCCCACAATGGGGAAATGTATTCTCTGCATTTGACCCATCTGTAGTAAAACTAGTCGCAGTGGGCTGCCATTTGCCCGGAGAGCAGTAAGGGTTAAGGGCCTTGCTCGGGGGCAAGGTGGATTGCAACCAAGGTGGTTGGCCTTGGTTGCAATCCAGGGGGTTGAACCTGGGTCTGGAGGACCCCAGTCCCCCTCTGTAACCACTAGGCTACCACTCCCTTGAAATACTCAATCAGACATATTTGTCGTGTGACTGCATGCACCGAACTGTGACGCCCATGACGGGGCTGGACGAATACAAATACCGTTACACCCCTAATCACTGACATTATACTTAGTGCAATACTGTCATTCAACACTTTATTCTGCTCCGTAAAGTCTGTATTTTGTGTCTTTCTGTCTTTCCTACCTTATTGTCTTTGTGTTGTACAATGTTTATTAGGGGTGTAACGATACACTAATCTCAGGATACGGTACGATACACGATATTGAGGTCACGATAACGATACGATACGATATTATAGCAGTATTTTAACCTTGAATGAAGAACATATGACTGGAAAAAATGTTATTTTGGTAATTCAGGGTTCATTATTTCATAAATCTATTCTTTATATTCTGATGTAAATCAGGGACTATAATGACACTAGTCAGTTTATCTGTAGTGATTAGTCTGTTTTAGATTGGGCGGAGTGATACGCCACAGTACGGCACTAGGTGCTGTGTTGATGTTCTAAAATCCTACACTGTTGAGGGACATTAAAGTACACTGGAACTCAGCAGAAGTTTTCCTCGACCCCAAAAAGGTTTAATTTAATAAGGTAAGGCTTAACTCTACACCAGACTTAAAGGTTCAGAGCTCAAAACCCCCCAAGAGTCCTGTGATCGGGACCGCAAAACGGTACTAGTTTCTTCTGAGCGGAGTCAGATTTTGGTCCACGGGTCGAGGCGCGGTCGGATGCGCGTTCCTAGTCAACACAATAGATTAATATTAATAACATAATATCGCAATACAGTTTGTCACCTCTATCTATCTATCTATCTATCTATCTATCTATCTATCTATCTATCTATCTATCTATCTATCTATCTATCTATCTATCTATCTATCTATCTATCTATCTATCTATCTATCTATCTATCTATCTATCTATCTATCTATCTATCTATCTACACACACACGAGACATGCTGTGAACAATATATTTTTTTCCCCAGATAGAAATAAATAACATATGGTGGTTGTTTTTGTGTTTGCCAAACTTGATTGTTTCCAGGCAGGACTCCAGTGGGGAGGGTCATTTATGAATGAAAATAAGTGACTCAATGTAGTGTTGTAATGGAATGAAAATGTCAATTTTACGACTGAGTGTCTTCCTGCAGGAATGTGTGATTATGCAGGAAGAAGTGTGATGAGGAATTAATGGTGTTGTGTGTCTGCCGTCTCGTCCATACCAATGTGCGGCTGACTGTGTACGCCGTATTCACTCGTGCATGATGTGTGTAAGTAAATGTGCATTCCCCCGGGGGGTGTGGGGTTGTGGGGGTTGTGGGGGTTGTGGGGGTGGGTGCTTACCGCATCCGTCACAAGGTCACCTATTCATACAGTTACTCCGGGCAGATTTACACCAGCAATCAATATGCATAGTTCCTGATGATGCTGCAGTGCTGTGCTATGGGTTCTTGGTAGCGTGCCAGCCACAGCACTCAATGATCCTCTCATTTTACAGTCTAGTCATGTGAGGGCTTGTGCGAGGTGAGAAATTTAACATCTACACAATACGATCCAAATGTCTCTGGACGGGAGCTGGAAAAAGTGTTGAGACAAGGGTTTAACAGATATATACACTTGAGGACAGCCACGGTTATAATTAGAAAGTTGATCCTTTTCCTCAGCATCATTTAAAGTCATCCTTGAAAGATAAAAGAAAAAAAAAAGAAATATATTACAAAGACAAATGTGCTGCACACTTTTTTTTAGTTTTTCGTACCCCCAATGGGACTCGCAGGAACTCCAAAGACGCTATTTATGAACTAGGCAGAAAAAAGAAAGTCCTCAGAGAGCTTCCACCACCAGGATTGGAGAATTACTGATGAGCACGTCTCTTCATTTCTATGCTGCCATAAATAGCAAGTCATTAAGAAAATGGCAGGTGATGGGCAGATTAGGAAAGGCTCAGCGGAGGAGATGTGTAATGAAGACAGTTGAACCTTACCGTATTCTTCCAAGTACCACTCACCCCTTTTTTCTTTGTTTCCATTATCTCACTCAGCCTCAAACTAGCTTTTAATTCTCCCCGGTCTTTCAAGTATAAATGCAACTTAGGCACTCGCTATAATGTGGGGTCTGGCTTAAGAGAACACACTCGGCTCGTTTGAAAAACAGAAGACACACAAAGACACACAGCTCCCATAACTAGTTTGAAGAATTATAGAATTAATGAGAGCTCCATATGCTGTTCTAACTTTAATGAACTTAGAAAATAAGTGGTTTTATTGCACAGAGACGTCGTTAGAACATATTCTAGGGCTGATATCTAATGATTATCCTTCCTCTTTTCTCTTTGTTCTGAACCGCCGATGTGAAGTCATGCTGTTTAAGTCCAGAGAAAGAGATCTTTTTGATTTAATCCGCTGCGTTATCCTGTCAAAAAAAATGTATGAACCAAATGTAGACACTTTCTGAACCCTGAGCAAAACTTTACAATAGGAATGGGTGATATTTTACCGTTCACGATAAACCGCCAAAAAAATTCCTCACGATAAGAATTTGTATCTCACGGTAAAAATGATAAATTCCCGTTGATGAGGAAGGAAGGAAGGAAGGAAGGAAGGAAGGAAGGAAGGAAGGAAGGAAGGAAGGAAGGAAGGAAGGAAGGAAGGAAGGAAGGAAGGAAGGAAGGAAGGAAGGAAGGAAGGAAGGAAGGAAGGAAGTGAGAAAACAAGGAAAGAAGGAAGGAAGGAAGGAAGGAAGGAAGGAAGGAAGGAAGGAAGGAAGGAAGGAAGGAAGGAAGGAAGGAAGGAAGGAAGGAAGGAAGGAAGGAAGGAAAGGGGAGAAGGAAGGGAGAAAACAAGGAAAGAAGGAAGGAATGGAGAAAAAAGGAAGGGAATAAGGAAGGAGAGAGCAGGAGGAAGGAAGGAAGGAAGGAAGGAAGGAAGAAAACAAGGAAAGAAGGAAAGAAGGAAGGACGGGAGAAAACAAGGAAAGAAGGAAGGAAGGAAGGAAGGAAGGAAGGAAGGAAGGAAAGGGGAGAAGGAAAGGAGAAAACAAGGAAAGAAGGAAGGAATGGAGAAAAAAGGAAGGGAATAAGGAAGGAGAGAGCAGGAGGAAGGAAGGAAGGAAGGAAGGAAGGAAGGAAGGGAGAAAACAAGGAAAGAAGGAAAGAAGGAAGGACGGGAGAAAACAAGGAAAGAAGGAAGGAAGGGAGAAAACAAGGAAAGAAGGAAGGAAGGGAGAAAAGATGAAGGGAATAAGGAAGGAGAGAGCAGGAGGAAGGAAGGAAGGAAGGAAGGAAGGAAGGAAGGAAGGAAGGAAGGAAAGGGGAGAAGGAAGGGAGAAAACAAGGAAAGAAGGAAGGAATGGAGAAAACAAGGAAAGAAGGAAGGAATGGAGAAAAAAGGAAGGGAATAAGGAAGGAGAGAGCAGGAGGAAGGAAGGAAGGAAGGAAGGAAGGAAGAAAACAAGGAAAGAAGGAAGGACGGGAGAAAACAAGGAAAGAAGGAAGGAAGGAAGGAAGGAAGGAAGGAAGGAAGGAAGGAAGGAAGGAAGGAAGGAAGGAAGGAAGGAAGGAAGGAAGGAAGGAAGGAAGGAAGGAAGGAAGGAAGGAAGGAAGGAAGGAAGGAAGGAAGGGAGAAAACAAGGAAAGAAGGAAAGAAGGAAGGACGGGAGAAAACAAGGAAAGAAGGAAGGAAGGGAGAAAACAAGGAAAGAAGGAAGGAAGGGAGAAAAGATGAAGGGAATAAGGAAGGAGAGAGCAGGAGGAAGGAAGGAAGGAAGGAAGGAAGGAAGGAAGGAAGGAAGGAAGGAAGGAAGGAAGGGGGAGAAGGAAGGGAGAAAACAAGGAAAGAAGGAAGGAAGGGAAGAAGGAAGGAGAGAGCAGGAGGAAGGAAGGAAGGAAGGAAGAAAGGAAGAAAGGAAGAAAGAAAGAAAGATTCCCGTTGATGAGGTTTTTGTGTAACAAACATGGCGGATCTGAGAGCGAGATAGATTTATAGTTACAAAGATGGAGTTGAATTGGTATTTTTTTATCATCACTTTTATCGTTATTGGGATAAATGCCAGAAATGATCGTGATAAATGTTTTAGTCCATACCGCCCATCCCTACTTTACATGAATATTCACTGATTATTGACTGAGATGTGTCTTATTCTCATTCACTCTCATTTGGAACAAGGAAGTTGGATCACATTCACTTTACGGTCTACTTTCCTCACTTTAGTCTCCCATTCTTCACACTGTGCCAGACCAATGTCTATTTTACAATTAAGCCTCCCTCCATCAAATTATTCACACTGTCTGGTGTTCATGTTTCATCAGTAGACTTTTGTCTCCCAGTTTAACTGCTGAGTTTACCCTGCTGTGTTTCAGTGTGATTAAATGCATTTTTTTATTTTACAGTTCAGGGGCCTCATCTATAAAGCTTGCTTGCACACAAAAAGGGCCTGAAAGATGCGCAAGCCACCTTCTACGCAAAGGCTGGGATCTAAAAAGAAAAAACAAACCGAAAAATCTGCGTATCCCTACGGCAACCCCGACCCTCCCGTAGGAACTTACTTAAGACACGGGGAACTGGCGACGCAGGCTGTGAGGTGGTGAAATGAAGCCAGATTCATGTCATACTCTTAATAATGTCATCACATATCACAACATATGTCAGACTTATAATAAAATAGCGCTGATCGTCTGTAAAGCCCAGCGTCAGTCAGGACTCTGGTGCTGCTGCAGCCGCGGTGACACGCCGGGAACCTCCTTCACCCACCGCTTTAGTACAGAACAAATGAGGGGCTTCGTAGAGCGTTTAGGGACTCCACGGAGCCCCTAAAGGGACACAGATTTTTTTTAATATATGAGGTTTACGTGCGCGTGAAACCTTTACGCGCGGGCGTAAGCCCAAATTTTAGTTCTGTGTTAAAACGACGCAGAGCCTACGGCGTAGGGTACGCGGTGACGCGCACCTACGCCGTAGGCTCTGCGTTGGTGTGACGCAGAACCATAAATCAGCCTTGAGCAGCACCGAGGGGAGAGGAGAGGGGAGGAGGGGGTGCAGGGCTGCCGGGCGGTTCTCGCATCGCTTTCGCACAGGGTGTGTCGATGATTTGCAATTACAGGCTGAGCCTACCGTTAGTTTTTAAGCTGTAAAAAGTGGGGGGGACAAAAACATGATTTTGAAAAGACGGGGGGACATGTCCCCCCTGTTGCGCCGGGGCACTCACGGCGTTCCGCGCAGCAACGGCGTGCTGCCCCTCACTCGCTTTATTTTATAGGCCTACTATTTATATACTTTTTTCTACTTTTACTGTCACCACCAAATAATGTCGTTTTCCTGTCCTCCAACTCATCCTCAACATTTCGATCTCAGATCTCAGTGAAATTTTGTGGCACGGTGGCTGGATACTTCTCATTCATTCTGACGCCAAACAGGCTGCAGGAAGCCGTTGCGCATGCTCAGCAGGCTCATTCATATGCAAATACTACTTTGCATTACCCTTTTAAGGTAAAAAGTGGGCGTGTAGAGGGCGGGATATGAGGCGGATTCAGCTGCGCAACCTTCCAGCTGGACTGTGATTTATAAAGCGAACATTGCGTGCAAGTGTGCGTGCACATGGTTTTATTGATCCGGATTTTTTTTTGCGCCTGCCATTTTCGGCTTTTGGGTGTACGTGCACTTTTAGTATGAATCCTACACACTCCATTTTAAATGAGGCCCCTGCTAAGTAACAAAGGCTATGTGGAAACACAAGCATCCTGCATCAGTTCTGGGATGAATATAGTTTACATTAGGACAAGGACTAAGTATTGTTTGTTTGGCACCTAATTACAGCAGGTCAACAAGGCTAATTCCAGTCAAAATTATGGAAAAGAAATGCTGAGTACTGTTCTGATGTCCACAATTTGGGCATTGCTCATAATATAAAGATGCAGCCACTGCTGCAGCAGCTGTGTTTGTGTCTACGTTCCCACAATAGATTTGGTATTTTTAAAAACAAATGAGTTTGCATTTACTGTGAAACTAAGTTTTCCCACAGTAGGGACTTGGGGAGTCGCATAAATGCTCTTGATTGCCAAGAAAAAAATGCAGAAACATAAGAAACTTGGGCCCTCATGTGCATTGTCTTTTATTTACTTTGGTAGATGACTTCCTTGATGACAGATGACAATTAAAGAGAATGTTCCAGCATTGTGATTTCGGGGCTGTGATACGTTCCGGGCCCCGGTGGGATTCCAGTGTTGTGTTCTGCTTAATAATCCAAATCCTCTAAGTCCCCCTTGGCCCACTTTAGTCCTTTGCTCCTTTTTTTTATTATTATTTTCATTACGTTAAACTCTTTTTTTTTTCATAATCTGCAGAGCTGCAATCTTGGAGTCTGCTAAAGAGAACAAAAAGAGGAGCACTGTGCAACGCTCTACTAAGGTCATGTAGATTTTAAAAAAGGTCAGTCTTTAATCCGTACGGCTGCGAATAAATATATTATGTTCATAATTTAGCATGGCAAATCTCGAAAGAAAAACAATTATGTGGTGGAAGTGGCTGTGGCAAACTCACACGAGTTGTGTGTAACCAATCTTTAACACCGCCTGGGACAAAGTCCGTAGGTGACAAAGGACAAATAGTCACTTTGCCCAGTCAACATGGATCATGCAGCATAACCTTCTAAAGACAGTAATTCATCTGACGATACGCACAACAGAGACCAAAAAGAGCGCCGTCAGCAGCCGTCAAGATAGTAAAGTGTGACTGACAAGTCTTGCTCAGTAATCAATCTGCATGTGCACTTTATCCAAGACCATGAAGAGCATTTTAAAGTCTGTTAGTCATTTGGTGCTTGAAAATTATCGACCAGGTAGGTGAAAAATGCAATAAGGAGATCATCACTGGCTCATAAACTGTTTTAATAGATGAAAGAAAATGGTCCAGTGCAAGTTCAAGCCCGCAGATGCTAGTTACAAGTTTCCAAGTTACTGCCTTGAATAAATTAAAGTATAATTGTAATATAATTGTTTTTTTTTCATGTATTTATTTAATTTTATTACGTATTAATGCACTGCTTCATAGTATTATATTTCAGTAGAATCCCACGCTTTTCAGTTCCCCCCATACAGCCCATAGGCGTTACTTCATAGAAGGAACGTCGGCATGAAATCAAGAGCATTGTTTAGCAATTTTTATGCCTTTTATGCCCTTTATAACAGCTTTAACTGACAGATGTAACAGGAAGCAAACTTGTACATGACAAAAAACTAAAGACAAAATAACTAACAACAGATTGCCACATAGTTTAAATTAAGAGGTACTCAGCCCGTCCCCCCAGCAGATCTCCCTTAGTGATGTGCAGATCAATACTGGAATATCCATACTTCCAATACCAGATCTGTATGCTCCCAAATCGATTCTCAAACTAAAATATTGATATTTTTGATACTTTTGATACTTCAGTATTTGTGGTATATTGTTAACAGGAATACAGTGGGAAGTAAAGAAAAATTCCCATTGATACGTGTTTGTGTAACAAACATGGCGGATCTGAGTCATTACAGTTCTGCAGTACAGGTGTAACTCATCTAATTGGTTTTTATCAATTCAATTTAATTGGTGTAGTTTAGTATTTAGTATCTTTTAGAGCAGTGATTTGGGGGTTCCAAAGACTGAATGTGGTGATAGATTTATAGTTACAAAGGTGGAGTTGAATTGATTTTAATATTGAGATTTTAATATATATCGATATATTTTCAAACGCGATATGGTACGAGACAATATCGTTTATATCGATTATTAAAAAAAAAAATGTTTTTTTTAATGATTTTGATATAGTTTATTTTGTGACAAATTGACTTGAATGTTTTATTTGAGATTTGCACAAATGTTTTGTTATTTGCACAACTGTCAACCTCAGTGGAAAAGTCTGCCTGTTACTGTCTACATTGTATTAATTACACAGTGTATTTTAATTTAATTGTTGTGCAGGAAAGGAATATTTGTTTTATTTTATTCAAGAAGCATTTTTATTCTATATATGCAGGCAGTTTATTTTTATTTCATTTGTTTTATACATTTTGATATTGTGCAGACCTCTGTTAATAAAGGAACCTGTGTGACATTTGGCACGAGGCTTTGTATTAAAACTGACTGTTTTTTTTAGGGTTTGCCTCAGAAAAAATGAAGCTAACAGAGATGCTAACAGAGATGCTAACAGAGATGCTAACAGAGATGCTATGCTATAATGCTTTGGGGCAATTATGTCACAGAAAAAATATCGATATATATCGAGTATCGCCATTCAGCTAGAAAATATCGAGATATGACTTTTGGTCCATATCGCCCAGCCCTAGTATGATGGCCTGCAACAGAACTGCATCTCACTGCATCTATTGAAATATATCAAACTGCCAGGTGTTTGTGATCACCTGCCTGTGCACAAGATTAAATCACCGTGTCTCCATTTACTTCAGAGTAAACTTTGCCGTGTGGTGTCGACTCCAGGGACCCGGAAACTTGAACATCCACAAACTCGATCGTGAGGTGGACGTCTGATTTCCAGTTTGGATTTGTCTGGATTTGTTTATTTAGTTTTGACTTTCACAAGCAGCTGACTGAAAACTTCAGTGCTCTCACTCACTGCTGGCCGTGAATATCGCCTGCAGTAGTGATTCAGTTTAAACATGACAGGAAAGGTGGCATACAGAAGACCTCAGGTGTGTTATATAGACAGGTAACTAGCTGGGAAATTATAAACTTCTTATTCCTGGAATTTTTTCACTGGCAATCATGTTACTTTTCATTGAGCATAGTTGCATTGCCTTCCCTCAGTCAGTCAGTCTCACAAACATTAATAACACCATCCCTGTGGGACACTGTACCAGTTTATTCCCGCGCTAAGCTAAGCTCTTGGCCCGAACCAGTTCATATGTACTTCATGGACCGCTCAGAAGAAACTAGTACCGTTTTGGTCCCGATCACGGGACTCTTGCAGGGTTTTGAGCTCTGAACTGTTACTTATGTAAGGCTGGTGTAGAGTTAAGCCTTACCTTATTAAATCAAACCTTTTTGGGGTGGTGAGTAGGATAAACACGGGAAACTTCTGCTGAGTTCCAGTGTACTTTAATGTAATGGTTAGAACATCAACACAGCACCTAGTGCCGTACTGTGGCGTATCACTCCGCCCAATCTAAAACAGACTAATCACTACAGATAAACTGACTAGTGTCATTATAGTCCCTGATTTACATCAGAATATAAAGAATATATTTATAAAATAATCAACCCTGAATTACTAAAATAACCTTCTTAACAAAAATAAATCTCCTCTTACACTTATAAGGTGAGCATGAATCAATCTGTTTTATGATGTAAAATTGTATGTATTTATTTACTTTTATTTATTTATTTAATTTTAGTTGTTAAATTTCTGGAAAAGAAAAAAGTCAAGTCATACATGAGAGAAACTATTCAGTTTGTGTATAAATATTTGTACTTGTATGAAACTGAAGATCATAATGCAAACATGACATTTACTTTTAGTTCAGTTTGTGGAAAATGGTTGGCCTGGCTTTCTCTTTAAAACTTAAACAGTTATAAAGCATTACAAACTGTAACAATAGGGCAAACACAGCATTGTTTTGTATTTTGTGTCTTTTCAAATAAGACAATTGTTTCCAGTCATATGTTCCTCATTCAAGGTTGTTAAAAAATACTGTTATAATATTGTGTATCGTACCGTATCGGGAGATTAGTTTATCGTTACACCACTAATATATATATATATATATATATATATATATATATATATATATATATATATATATATATATATATATATGTATATATATATATATACACACACACAACGGTCCACAAAAACCATGGTTTGGTACTTACTTTGGTTTTGAGGTTACAATCCAGTTCATTTTTGGTGCAGTAAGGGAAAGGAACACAAAACATTAAAATTTCTTTTGGTTTAATTTTAAAATTTTGCAAAAAACTGTTTATACATTTTCTTATAAAAAGGAAACATTACAAAATAATAAATATAAATACGAATAAAAAATAGACTAATGCTTATATCTTTTACCAAGTCCTCCAATAAATAAAATATTCTCAAATTAAACAAACTATAAAACGTGTGTTTAAAGCCTGTGTTCTCAACAACTCTAATCAATTCAATTTTATTTTATGCATTTATTTGTATAGTTGTATATTTACAACTGAGTATGGTTGCAGATCCACCACTATAGAAACACCGATGACATTAGCTTACTATTAAATTATGTTTACACTGCCAGACCCAAATTCAATTTATAGTAGGCTATATCTGATTCATGGTAAATGGAAAGGACATATTTTTAGGGAAACTTCCTTACGTACGAATAGCAAAAGAAAAAAATAAACCATCTTGCTCTCTTCCAAACAACAGCACAGAGCTACGGTTCTCTTTCCACACCCCTAATGCTGTTATAAAAAGTAATGATGCTATTCTTTTTTTATGTTATTTTTTACAAAAAATGAAAATAAATGGCAACTAATATTACCTATTCAAAAGTGCAATCCTATTCCTTTGTGTGAAATTATTATATATGAATGCAATTAAGACTTCATCTGAGAATTGAGTCCATGTAATTCTCACGTTCTAAGTGGTTTAAAAACATGTTTAGTTTATGGAACCGTTTACGTTCTGAAGCAAAGCTGCATAATCAGTGCAGCTTTGTGTGGAGCTGCACTATTAGACATGTTTAAGTCTCTCAGGTAAACTGTCACAGGTTTAATAGCTGGGTAGTCTTGTGATCCATGTTTGTACATGTTAAAAAAAGCCTAACAAAAAAGATACTGCTTGTCAAATCATGAGACTGAAACACATGTTTAATTAAATTTGGAAGTCCTTCTTCTTCCTTCCACACATACAATATGACAAACCATTTGAGTTTGTATTCCATATCCTTGATATCAGACTAACAAGAGACTAACGCAGGGGTCACCAACCTGGTGCCCGCGGGCACCAGGTCGCCCGCAGGCCAGTTCTAAAAATAGCACTAATCCCGAACTAGCTCTGTCTAAAATTGTATTCAATTGTGTTGCTATTCTTTTTAAATTACATTCACAGTGATGTAAACTCAAAAACAATTACACAAAAACATAAATAAAAAAAATATATATAAATCATGAAAAAAGTCAGGTCAGTCTAGTGTGCATGACCAAACAGCTTTGCTGAGACTAGCTCGTGAGCGCTGCAAAGCAAAGATGAGGAGACGGAAGCGGTTTCTACCGACAAAAACATGGCAGGAAAAAGGAAGAAAACGTATCGTTTTCACAGTGAATGGGAGGGAGAGTTCTTTTTTACTAACATGAAAGAAAACTGTGTGTCTCATTTGCGATGCGACTGTGGCGACGGTTAAAGGCTGATTTCAGGTTCCGCGTTACACCAACGCAGAACCTACGGCGTAGGATACGCAGCGCCGCGTACCCTACGCCGTAGGCTCTGCGTCCATTTTACGCAGAACCATAAATCAGGCTTAAGCGGCACAACGTGGAGAGACATTTCAGTAAAAGATTTATTTTAAAAGGAGTCCATTTTTTGCTAAATCTTACATGATTGATCATTTGTACAAACATGCTTCAGAGTTCATGATTTGATAAAAACTGTTAGTGGCTTGTGAAAATTGAAAAAGATTTCCTGCAAATTGTTATGGAAGTGATCATTTGAAAATGAAACTTTTGGAAAGGTATATAAGAAATTAAATATTGCATGTTGAAATGTACAGTATCTGTTTCCTACCTTGCCTAATCATTCTGAATAGTTATTTTTGATGAATCATTAACGATTAGTGTCTTCATTAATAATAATGTTAAATTAAAGGTAAACTGTGTAACTTTGTTATTTTAGCAGTGTTTTATCAAAGTGGTAGCCCTTTGCATTACTCAGTGCCCTTGAAGTAGCTCTCAGTTTCAAGAAGGTTGGTGACCCCTGGACTAACGGGACCATAACTAGGTGACTACCGGTAGTAAAAAAATAGCACACAACTATATGTCACTAGTTAACTAGAAACCTGTTAACTGATTAATATGTCAGATATTTTGAAGCCCACTAGTTAACTTGTATAATGTAGTAGTTAACTAGTTTGGCCCAGAAGCCTATTAGTGTGTTAAAATGATAACTACCTTGGACTTTGATGCTACTAGTAGGAGGCATGGCTTCATTAGTACAGCCTCTGTTCAAACTAGCTGGATAAAAGTGTCACTATCCTGAAACCCAGGCCAGCTGACAGTCCTGCCGGGGCCCGGGACAAAATAATCTAAGATGGGCCCCCCTGCGCCCGGATCTCTCCTTCTCCTCTTCCTCTCCTCTCCCTCTGCTCTTCAGGTTTTTATACAAGCTAATGGACGTTAACATTAGAGCTAGCCAGTTAGGTTAAGTTACAAGGTTGGTAAACGTTGTAACTGTTTCTTACCTTGCTCTACGCTGACTTTATTAATTCCAGCTTCACAGTCACCACCTTTTTAAAATATTTGTGTAGAGAATCTCTGAGGCCTCTATTTTCTTCTTCTCTTCTTCTCTTTTCTCTTCTTTTCTGAGCACCAGACTTGTGCTGACCGGACATTTTGACCATTCTAATGGTTGAATTAAATGATAACATCAAATTTTGATCAGCGGCCAAACCATTTTTGTGTTGGGGGTTCTTGACCACAAGGACAACTAGGAAGAAAACAAATAACACGCTTTTATGTAACTCAAATACTACATATGTTTCCACAAATAGGCATATTTTGAAACCTTTTGAAAAATGATTCCATAATTGAATTAGATTTTTTTTTTTTTTTTTTTTTTTTTTTTCAGTTCTGAACGCTTCATCTGATATTAATACTAGAAAACTTAAAATGTATACGAATTTTTTTCACAAATCCTGCCTCAATCCTGCCTCAAGCTCCTTTAAACTTAAACAAACATTTGAATGCATGAATCGACTGGCACATCTTCAATTTTTCATCAAGTGCATTCCATATATTTACACCCCTTACAGTAAAACATTGATCTTTAATTTTAGTCCTAGACTTTGGTTTTTCAATCACGTTTCCCTCGAAGCTCATATCTACTTACCCTTATTTTAAACATGCTTACATATATTAGTGCAATAAAATGCTGAACTAGTGCAAAACATGTTCAACTAGTAAAATCAAAGTGCAAACTAGTAAAGGAAACTGATATCTGATATCAAGGATATGGAATAAATACTCAAACGGCTTGCCATACACACAAAACTAGCAGATGTTTGCACTCACACGCACAGATATGCACTTGTTTATGTAACGTGGCTTTCATTTAAATCCTAATTCTCTTGCAGGTGACAGAGACACGGACCGGGCCGCTGGGGTGCAGCAGCTATGACAATCTGGACTCAGTCAGCTCCATCCTCCTGCAGAGCCCGGAGAGCAAGCTTCATCTGCAAGGTAAACAAACAGGCAAACCCCGTTAAAGAGCATACTGCAGGTTAGGGTTTTTTAAAAAATTATACCTGACCTTATGTGAAAATGACTATGTGAGAAGTTAATGTAGGATTTAATATGTTTTACAAGACATAAGGGCACGTATTCAGAGGAAAAAGTGGCTGATTTTAGCAAAGCTCCTAAAAACGCTTTTTTTCTCGAACACCGCGTCATATGACGCAGCAGCGGGGAAACGTCTCCACAGCTGCCCCATCTGACTGTGCAGACCCCGTACACACGTAGCCGGGTATCTGCTAAACCGAAGATATTTTCCTATGTTTGGACCTGTCATCCACATGAAAACGCAAATAAACAAATGTTTAAAAAAACTCCGGGCAAAGTGAAGATTTTTGAAAACTCTGTTTATGTAGATGCGTGTAGACCTGGTGTAGACAGAGACAACCGGAGTTTTGCGTTTTCGAACGTCACATTATGCTCCAAAACAACAACAAATCTGCTCTGAGTCTGACGTCTAACGTGCGACCCAGAACTACAGATGATCCACCATCTGTTCTCCAAGCTATTTATTAAATAAATGGTCTCTGCTCTTGACCACCGTTTACTGCGTTACACCGACGCAGAGCCTACGCCGTAGGGTACGCGGTGACACGCAGCCCTACGCCGTACCCTACGGCGTAGGGCTGCGTCGATTTAACGCGGCAGCTCCGTGGTGGGACACGGGGGGACTCGGGCTTGTTACCGAGAAGGAGATGATTTTAACAACGATGTAATGTGGATACAAATTATTTTATAAACGAAGGGGGGGAAATATTCGGTTTTAAAAATACCCGGCTATTTCGGATGCATTTAATCAGGAAAAAGAGAAGATAATAAGCTTGTTTTCTGTTTAGAAAGTACAAACGTAGACAGATTACAAGTACTCACCCATTTTTAAGGAGTTATTTTCGGAGTTTCTTTCAGGAGCACGGGCGGGTGCTGTAGTGAATAAAGGCGGATTTATGGTTCCGTGTAAAATCGACGGCGTAGCCTACGGCGTAGGTTACGCGGCGCACACAGCGTTCGGTGCGTCGCCGCGTAACCTACGCCGTAGGGTCTGCGTTGGTGTAACGCGGACCCATAAATCAGCCTTTTAAAAAGCGAGTTTCAGCTGTCAATCAAAAGAACGTGGGGAGCCCTAACGGGTTGGTAATTATAAGGCTGTGGCCCGTCATATTGGTGTGAATACACATTCACAACCTCTTCAGTGTCACAACTAACATTAAGATCCATTATTTTTCCTATTGTTGAATTCACCGCGCTCCCTGATGTCACGTCACTTCCGGTTCAACTTTTTCAGATGCGGAAGTAAAATACTCTCACAAAAACAACTCCAGAGGTCACTGTAGTATATATTTATGCGTATTTCAATGAAAATTCAGTTCCTACATTATTTTCCTACACATTGATTCACAGGGCTCTCCAACCTGCAATCTGCTCTTTAAATTCAAGGGAGCTGTGTAGTCTCACATGAACTATGGAAATGGTTAGTTGCTTCTGAATAGGAATGGGTGATATTTTACCGTTCACGATAAACCGTCAAAAAAATTCCCCACGGTAAGAATTTGTATCTCACGGTAAAAACAATAAATTCCGTTTTTGAAGGAAGGAAGGAAGGAAGGAAGGAAGGAAGGAAGGAAGGAAGGAAGGAAGGAAGGAAGGAAGGAAGGAAGGAAGGAGGGAGGGAGGGAGGGAGGGAGGGAGGGAGGGAGGGAGGGAGGGAGGGAGGGAGGGAGGGAGGGAAGGAAGGAAGGAAGGAAGGAAGGAAGGAAGGAAGGAAGGAAGGAAGGAAGGAAGGAAGGAAGGAAGGAAGGAAGGAAGGAAGGAAGGAAGGAAGGAAGGAAGGAAGGAAGGAAGGAATATATGAGCCAGAAAGAAAGAAATGAGCCTAAAAAGAAAGAAAGAAAGAAAGAAAGAAAGAAAGAAAGAAAGAAAGAAAGAAAGAAAGAGAAATGAGCCTAAAAAGAAAGAAAGAAAAGAAAGAACAAAAGAACGAAATGAGCCTAAAAAGAAAGAAAGAACGAAATGAGCCTAGAAAGAAAGAAAGAAAGAAAGAAAGAAAGAAAGAAAGAAAGAAAGAAAGAAAGAGAAATGAGCCTAAAAAGAAAGAAAGAAAAGAAAGAAAGAACGAAATGAGCCTAAAAAGAAAGAAAGAAAGAACGAAATGAGCCTAAAAAGAAAGAAAGAAAGAAAGAACAAAAGAACGAAATGAGCCTAAAAAGAAAGAAAGAAAGAAAGAAAGAAATGAGCCTAAAAAGAAAGAAAGAAAGAAAGAAAGAAAGAAAGAAAGAGAAATGAGCCTAAAAAGAAAGAAAGAAAAGAAAGAAAGAACGAAATGAGCCTAAAAAGAAAGAAAGAAAGAACGAAATGAGCCTAAAAAGAAAGAAAGAAAGAAAGAACAAAAGAACGAAATGAGCCTAAAAAGAAAGAAAGAACGAAATGAGCCAAGAAAGAAAGAAAGAAAGAAAGAAAGAAAGAAAGAAAGAAAGAAAGAAATTATCATGATAGTGTTTTAGTTCATACCGCCCATCCTTAGAGCTGTGTAGTCTCACATGAACTATGGAAATGCTTAGTTGCTTCTGAAGAAGTAAATGTCAATGCATGTTTTAATTGGCATTGGGATTTGGATAGATTCTCTCGTCCCAATCCCCTTTGGGGATTGCAATGCGATTTTCTGGTTATAGATGTCTGCTCCTACTCTAATGTGATTGTGTTCTTAAGTCTTTTCTAAAAGCTTTGATCAACGATGGGCCTAAATTCAAAAAACAGTTCATTTGACTCTGCAAGCCAGTCACCAAAGACGGGGAAAAGCAGTCGTCTTCATGCAGGTGCCGTTTGTGTAACGAGTGCAAAAAGCATCGCTTGTCATGTTAATTTTAGACACCAAGTCTGATTAATAGAAAGAAAGAAAGAAAGAAAGAAAGAAAGAAAGAAAGAAAGAAAGAAAGAAAGAAAGAAAGAAAGAAAGAAAGAAAGAAAGAAAGAAAGAAAGAAAGAAAGAAAGAAAGAAAGAAAGAAAGAAAGAAAGAAAGAAAGAAATCAGCCTAGAAAGAAAGAAATGAGCCTAAAAAGAAAGAAAGAAAGAAATGAGCCTAGAAAAAAAGAAAGAAAGAAATGAGCCTAGAAAAAAAGAAAGAAAGAAAGAAAGAAAGAAAGAAAGAAAGAAAGAAAGAAAGAAATCAGCCTAGAAAGAAAGAAAGAAAGAAATGAGCCTAGAAAGAAAGAAAGAAAGAAAGAAATGAGCCTAAAAAGAAAGAAAGAAAGAAATGAGCCTAGAAAAAAAGAAAGAAAGAAAGAAAGAAATCAGCCTAGAAAGAAAGAAAGAAAGAAAGAAAGAAAGAAAGAAAGAAAGAAAGAAAGAAATGAGCCTAAAAAGAAAGAAAGAAAGAAATGAGCCTAGAAAGAAAGAAAGAAAGAAAGAAATGAGCCTAAAAAGAAAGAAAGAAAGAAATCAGCCTAGAAAGAAAGAAAGAAAGAAATGAGCCTAGAAAAAAAGAAAGAAAGAAAGAAAGAAAGAAATCAGCCTAGAAAGAAAGAAATGAGCCTAAAAAGAAAGAAAGAAAGAAATGAGCCTAGAAAAAAAGAAAGAAAGAAAGAAAGAAAGAAAGAAAGAAAGAAATGAGCCTAAAAAGAAAGAAAGAAAGAAATGAGCCTAGAAAGAAAGAAAGAAGCCTAGAAAGAAAGAAAGAAAGAAAGAAAGAAAGAAAGAAAGAAAGAAAGAAAGAAAGAAAGAAAGAAAGAAAGAAAGAAAGAAAGAAATGAGCCTAGAAAGAAAGAAAGAAATGAGCCAAGAAAGAAAGAAAGAAAGAAAGAAAGAAAGAAAGAAAGAAAGAAAGAAAGAAAGAAAGAAAGAAAGAAAGAAAGAAAGAAATGAGCCAAGAAAGAAAGAAAGAAAGAAAGAAAGAAAGAAAGAAAGAAAGAAAGAAAGAAAGAAAGAAAGAAAAGTAGTAAGTAAGTAAATGTCAATGCATGTTTTAATTGGCATTGGGATTTGGATAGATTCTCTCGTCCCAATCCCCTTTGGGGATTGCAATGCGATTTTCTGGTTCTAGATGTCTGCTCCTACTCTAATGTGATTGTGTTCTTAAGTCTTTTCTAAAAGCTTTGATCAACCATGGGCCTAAATTCAAAACAGTTCATTTGACTCTGCAAGCCAGTCACCAAAGACGGGGAAAAGCAGACGTCTTCATGCAGGTGCCGTTTGTGTAACGAGTGCAAAAAGCATCGCTTGTCGTGTTAATTTTAGACACCAAGTCTGATTAATAGAAACTTAACGTCATTAGGGCTGCCTCATTGTCATAAAATCAAATGTATTTGCATACTGCTCATAGATCATACGTCAGCGAATGCAAATAGCAACTTTTACTCAGTGATTAAGTTCTTTTTCACACAGAAATAGTCCCATCTCAAACACTGACACGAGAAGCCTCATAATTAGTCTAAAAGAAGGAATTATATGCAGTGACAGGCGCCCTGGAGGAAAGAAATGATGAAAAACTGCGTAACTGTGGTCAAGTGTTTCAGAATAGTGATTGGTTCTTTGATTTGAGTCCACATAAGTTATTAAAACCATTTTTGGAGAAAACTGCAGAGACTTATTTTCAATCCCTCCCCCCCTCTTGGTTCTTTTCTGAAGGGATCGTTACTTTAAAATCTGGCAACTAAGTGGTTTGTCCAAGAGACACTTTTAAGTTCTCTAGCTGCCAGTTACTCAGGTTTTTAGAGAAAAGCATTATTGCCATGCATCAAATGTATAAGCCTTAAGTGCTTTGAAGACTGCCGCCCAACTGATGGCTTGAGAGAGATCCTTTCTTTCGCCTCGATAATAACCCCATTTCCCAGAATGGAAAAGCTTTGCCAGTTGGTTTCTGGTTTGCTTTTTGCATTTCGCTAAATTATAATGGCATGTGGAGGTGTGTGAGAGATAGTTTAGCTGAAAATATGTTCTTTAAAGTGCAATTGTCATTTTCTGCTGTCAATTAGAAAGATGGGCCTTGCTCACATTAACGGTCTTCAGTGTGACGGCCCTCACGCCGCCCATGAACAGATCTGTGCTCACAGGAGACCTTTTAAGCCTCCGCCTGCTCATATATATTTATAACAAGTTCCAGTCATGTCTTTCAACCCTCGGTTCTCAATCTGTTTTTAACACTGGCATAAGTGCAATGGTCAGTCCTCCTTTTACCATTTTGTAGGGGTGTAACGATACACTAATCTCACGATACGATACACGATATTGAGGTCACGTTAATGATACGATACGATATTATAGCAGTATTTTTTTAACAACCTTGAATGAGGAACATAGGACTGGAAAAATGTGTCTTTTATTTGAAAGACACAAAATACAAAACAATGCTGTTCGTTTGCACTATTGTTACAGTTTGTAATGCTTTATAACTGTTTAAGTTTTAAAGAGAAAGCCAGGCCAACCATTTTCCACAAACTGAACTAGAAGTAAATGTCAGGTTTGCATTATGCATCTTAAAGCGACACTATGTAACTTTTCCACCTTAATCTAATATTTCATCATCATTGTGATGGAACATCAACTTCCAACAGGTTTAATGAACCTCTGTCATGGTCTGAGGGGTCTGTATCTCCTTCACTGGCACTATGTAACTTTGAGGAGCATGGTAGGAACCCTGCCACACTAAAAAACTACACATTTTTACGGCTTTGACTGCTTTACGGCATACGTCACTTCCCCCTCCTTCCCGATTTCGCAGTGGAGACGAAAATGGGCGGGGCGTGGAGCGCAGCTCCGCAGAAGCTGGTAACCCGTTGCGGCTGCAGCAGCTCCACATAACAGACGTGGGGAAAAGATCAATAATGGTTTAACTTTTCACTGCTTTCCTGCTCGGAGGCAGAACCACGGAGGCCAAGTATCTGATATAACAAAGTAAAAGAGTAAAAGAGTCGTCGGCTCGCTTGGATCGCGGCTGTAACGACCAAACCTTCCACACAGTAAAGCCTGAATTATGGTTCTGCGTTAAATCGACGCAGACCTACGGTGTAGGGTACGTGGCGACACGCAACGTACGGTGCGTGTCGCCGCGTACCCTACGCCGTAAGCTCTGCGTCGATTTAACGCAGAACCATAAACAGCCTTAACCACAAACACTCACACAGACCGGGTTGGATCAAAACACGGGTTTTATTCCCCACTTCTCCAGCTAAACGCAGTTGCTGGCCAGCTCTCTGTGGTGCGATTAACCCCAATCTTCAGATAAAACTAGTTTGTTGAGGAAAAAATATTAACTCTTATTTGTAGCTGCAGAGGAAAAAAATAATCTCATGAGGAAAACAAAAATATTGCTCACGCCTCGGAGCCTCTTCAGCATAATATAGCAGTCAAAAAAAAGAAAAGAGAAGTAAGAGGGATACAAAACATGGACTGTATGTTGTACTATTATACTAATTTATAGAAACACATGGCGAGTCAAACATTTACCAAAGCAGCTGCCAAACACTCCTAAACAAGGTAGTAAGACGTGGGTTCTGCAGAACTGCGGCAGTAAATCCTTCTAAAGAGTGGCACTCCGACGAGGAGCTCCATTCTTCAGTAGAGATTTCATATGGATCCAGACCGTTAATAATCATTATTTTCTCCATATACCGCTCCCTGGCTTCCTTGTTTAAGGTATCCCGGTTAATTCCAGTTCCTTTCCAGCAGTTTAACATCTTTTTTTTTTCCGTTCCATCTGTTCACTTGGTGAAACAGAAAAGCGTCCCGTCTTCTCTCAAAACAAATGCAGCGACGGGACAGGAGTTTTCCGGCAGTACGCGCTGGTGCTCATGGGATACGTAGTGTCTTTTCTGGTAAAACACTACCGCTTTTGTCCAAAAGATGCCGCCAAACTCAGAAAAGCTGAAAGTTACGTTGTGCTGCTTTAAGTTTCATACAAGTACAAATATTTAGCCACAAACTGAATAGTTTCTCTCATGTATGATTTGACTTTTTTCTTTTCCAGAAATGTAACAACTAAAATTAAATAAATAAATAAAAATAATAAATACATACAATTTTACATCATAAAACATTGATTCATGCTCACCTTATAAGTGTAAAGGCTGAATTATACTTCTGCGTCAAAACGACGCCGTGTCTACGGCGTGTGGTTTTTGGACACGCAGAGGACACGCCGTCACATGCGCCGTCAGTGACGTGCACCTCCCGAAAATTGTAACTACGCGTCGAGGAGACGCCGTCCACACGCAGACCGAGAGGGCTGTGATTGGTTCGTTTGAAAGCGAAGCATTTCCGGTTTCCGGTTTGAATCAGTAGTGAACTTCCAGGGCTTTTTTCTTCGTTTATATGTGATTTTTTTTGTTTTTGTTTTTTGCACAATAGTTGTCCTTATTTCTTTGATTTACTGTGACCGGAAAAAGTCGGATAAACCATTCAGAAAAAGATCGCTAACTAGTGGTCGCGGGGGGTACTGCACCGCGACCAAACGGAGAGACGGAGAACTCTGAACGATTCGTGACGGCACCACGGGTGCGCCGTGTGCTCTGCGTGTGTGTGACGCAGAAGTATACTCAGCCCTTAAGAGGAGATTTATTTTTGTTAAGGTTATTTTGGTAATTCAGGGTTCATTATTGTATAAATATATTCTTTATATTCTGATGTAAATCAGGGACTATAATGACACTAGCCAGTTTATCTGTAGTGATTAGTCTGTTTTAGATTGGGCGGAGTGATACGCCACAGTACGGCACTAGGTGCTGTGTTGATGTTCTAAAATCCTACACTGTTGAGGGACATTAAAGTACACTGGAACTCAGCAGAAGTTGTCCCGTGTTTATCCTACTCACCACCCCAAAAAGGTTTAATTTAATAAGGTAAGGATTAACTCTACACCAGCCTTACATAAGTAAAAGTTCAGAGTTCAAAACGGGACCGCAAAATGGTACTAGTTTCTGCTGAGCGGAGTAAGATTTTGGTCCGCGGGTCGAGGCGCGGTCGCGGCCGGATGCGCGTTACTAGTCAAAACAATAGATTAATATTAATAACCCAATATCGCGATACAGTTTGTCACCTCCACGACACGTATCGTGACGTTTTTGTCGCAAAATTCCGTGGCACGATATATTGTTACACCCCTACCATTTTGGGAATCTTGTTTTTCCTCAGATGAAGCTAACCAGGTGCATTTGTGTCTTCTGGTTTTTATGGATTTGGCATAGGATAAACTTTCCACTTACGTCAGTCACAGGCTCTGGTTCTGGCCCGAGTCCATGTTGGCATAAAGGCTTCTGATTTATCATTTTATTCCTATGCAATTCAGTAAGCTTCTGAATAATTCTCCTCCGAATCCAGTAGGAAGTTCTTTAAAAAGTTGTTGCTTGTTATTCTTATCACTAAGGGGGTTTCTCCTTTTTTTTTTTTTTTTTTTTTTAAATAACAGCCGTCTGATATTAAGATACAAGAACCTAAGCCCATAGGCCTTTTTTGTGTCAACAAACAAGCAGATGACAGAAAAAATGCAGAGATGGTCTTTACTTTAACATGTTTATCAGTAACGAGCAATATTTCTAACTTCAAACAAACATGGACTTCAAAGTGATGAAACACTGCTCGGGTTATTTATAGTGCTTATATATGCTGGTGGTCATGTAGATCTATGAAAAAATATATATTTGTTCTTAATGTGTCACAATGGAGAGAAAGCAGAGCTGAAAGCCAAAGTGAAAGCATATAAAATTAGATTTCATCATAGTGAAAGGAGGCTGTAATTTGCCCTGATGGACTGGGGATGTGTACCAAAATAAATATTCCTAATACATGCTTGGTGGCTGAGCGGTGCATCGGTGGACCATGATTGTTGACATGCAAAGGAACAACTCTCGGTAGGGCTGGGCGATATGGACCAAAAGTCATATCTCGATATTTTCTAGCTAAATGGCGATACTCGATATATATCGATATTTTTTCTGTGCCATAATTGGGGTTTCCCCCAAAGCATTATAGCATAGCATCTCTGTTAGCATCTCTGTTAGCATCTCTGTTAGCATCTCTGTTAGCTTCATTTTTCTCTGAGGCAAACCCTTAAAAAAACAGTCAGTTTTAATACAAAGCCTCGTGCCAAATGTCACACAGGTTCCTTTATTAACAGAGGTCTGCACAATATCAAAATGTATAAAACAAATGAAATAAAAATAAACTGCCTGCATATATAGAATAAAAATGCTTCTTGAATAAAATAAAACAAATATCCCTTTCCTGCATGACAATTAAATTAAAATACACTGTGCAATTAATACAATGTAGACAGTAACAGGCAGACTTTTCCAGAGGTTGACAGTTGTGCAAATAACAAAACATTTGTGCAAATCTCAAATAAAACGTTCAAGTCAATTTGTCACAAAATAAGCTATATCAAAATCATTATTTTTTTTTAAAATAATAGATATAAACAATATTGTCTCGTACCATATCGCGTTTGAAAATATATATATTAAAATCTCGATATTTCGCCCAGCCCTACCAAATACATTGATGCGGATTAAGAGAGCTGCACAGTTTTTCCCCTATTGCCATTACTTATGTCTTTCCCTCTTGGCATTTGGTTAACACGGACCCAAAGGCTCCAGATCGATAAACTGTCAACACATGTGTTTTTATAGAGCTCTGCTCCTTCATCCTGCTGATGGTCAAGTCATCAATGACTGATGATTAGCAGCACCTGACTGTAACTTACCGTTTTAAATTCTATTGAAGCTGTAAGGGGGTACTTATTATTCTCTCATCTTCATGTTTGTTAGATAAATAATGACATTGTGAAAAGAAAATCATACATTTTTTCATCTAAGGTTGTGTGCCTGAAACTAAGACACACTAAAATCCATGTTTTTGCATCAAACAAGTTTTGCACGTGGCCTCATATGAGGTGAAAGTAATAGTAATATTCAGGCAATAGTCATACTTAAAGATATGAATCATTTTATACATTTTATTTCAAAGAATCACAAAAATAGCATCAATTTTGGTAAAATTTAAATTCTAATCAAATAAATGTCATTAGAATTGTGTTTATTAGTTGTCCACTAGAGGTTTGTATGGTAGTGTGTCTTGCTGTTCATGTAGCTATTCAAAAAAGGCAATGTGTTCCTACTGTAGGACAAAGGTCGTGTGTGTCTGGCTTTTTAATGTGGAGTCCTTCATGGACAGTCCTTGTGCATGACACTCAAATTTATGAAGAGCAAATTAAAAAGAAACAACTGGACCACAGTCTGCAGCAGCCTCGCTCATAATTCACCGGTGATACTGAGAAGTGCAGTGTTTATTGAGCCGAGTTTAACAGTATTATGTGCTTTTTTTTCTTGTAAACGTATCCGCAAATTGTGAGCATCTGCCAGGAAATAAAGGCTAATTACTATTTTTTTTTTTTAAGTGTGTGTGTATCAATAATGTGAGAGTTGCATTTGATGACATACATTTGATGAAAATAGGTTCTTCGAACGCCACACAAGAATAAAGCTAACTATGCTATTCATAGCTGGGAGGGAATATGTCAAAAATCATAAAGATTGTGAACTTGGTGACAAGTTTTTGATATTTGGCATGGTATTAGTTATGGACATAAGGTTTTCAAAAACCACCGCAAACAAATTGGGACGTCCCCCTAGTTGCCGGTTTGCAGAAAATTCAAAATGGCTCCCACCGAAAAGGCCAAAGGTCATATCTCAGCTTCTCTTAGTCATAGATTGTTGAATATTGTCACTTTTTCTACTTTTTTGGTGCTAGGAATTCAATTCTGAGATACATTTCCAATTTCATGGTCATGTTGAAGGTCAAATTTAACTTTCAAGGTAATTTCTTGCCCAAAAAACTGCATAAGCAATCTCGAGAATTAAGTCACATAGAAAGATTATAGAGGGCTCCAGACTCATATTTTCACCCCCAAGGAATGCAATTTTCTGTTTATTGGACAGGTCACTATCACTGTAGTGTCAATAATCTGATTGGGTGAGAACAGTGGCTTCATTCATTCATTCATTCATTCATTCATTCATTCAGTCTTAAGATAAACAGAACCTCAGAACTAAGTCACAGTGAAAGAACAGGATTTTGTTAAAATAACACACAAAAAACATCAGCTGTGCATATTTAAACTCAATTAACACTTTGCAATGCTGCCTCTATCGCCTCGCTTATTGATTCATTTTGAATTTCCTGCAAACCGGCCACTAGGGGGCGTCACCATTTGTTTGCGTCGTTTTTTGCAAACGTTATGTCCATCAATATTAGAACAACTGCTGATCGGTTCACAAGAGGTGCAGCAAGAGGGGATTGTATTATTCCACTCAGAAAAAGTGCTTTCAGTCAGTCTGCATTCTCTGTTAAAGCTGCACAAGAATGGAACTCCATCCCTGCAACTATCAGAGAACTGGACACATACAGTTTATTTAGAGCTCATTTAAAGAAATGGTTGATTAATACTCAGCTCTGTCAGCACTAAAACTTAATTTGCACCTTTCTGTATTTATGTACTTCGGTACTTTTCTGTACTTTCTGTATCTTTTCTGTACTTTTTTGTATTCTTACATCTGTCCAGGGACTACAGATGAAAAATAGCCTCTTGGCTAACTCTGGCACATTTACAGCAATGTTTTTATTGATGTGCATTGTCCCTGTCAAATAAACCAATAAATAAATAAAATAAAAATAAATAAATAAATAAATAACACCATGCCAAATATCAAAAACTTGTCACCAAGTGCACGATTTTCATGAATTCCCTCCCAGCTATGAGCAGAGACGGCTCGAGTGTGTCTTTGCACACTGCACATTTGAGATCTATGTTAAAATAGCTTTGACTCCTCCGCTCTGCTTTCACTTAAACAAATGAAGTGGGTTTTTTTTTTTTTTTTTGTTCCTTAAAAATGGTTTTAGATGAATGAAAGTCAATTGTTTCATTAAAATGATACATATACACCACAAAGAGCAGTATAAAGCAACATCTCAGCAGCATATGTTTAGGTGATCCGTCTTGATCTAAGTGTACTTAGAAAAATTGGATCGGTAGAATTTTGGAGCCATTTGTGGACCTCATATTGTTCTCAGCTTGATCGACTCACACAAAAAAAACACAGTTAGATACCTTAACAGATTTACTGCAGCCCTCCAATAGCCTTTTACAGTCGGTGGCCAAATATAACAGCTTTGACAGCATTGTCCTCTTTGACAATGCACCATAAATGGACTTCACAGACTCTCCCCTGAGAAGGATGGCATTGGCCGCGCTCTGCGCTGCTCTAATAAGCCCGAGCAGCTCAGCACTTCTAATGAACACCCACCATGTGTCTCATTTACAAATGCCTATTGACCTTTTACCAGACAATTAGCTAAAATGCTAACTTTTGGCATTTAAACTGTGGGGAGGAGTCTCCGATGGCCAGTATTTAAGATCACAAATTATTCCCAGCACTCTCATACAACAAAGTGTACTATTATTCTCCATGATGAAATACTCACACAGTGATTAAACACAAAAGTCTTTTAGATAAGTCCTGTTTAGTCTGAAAAGAACGATTATTTACCATGCGAGTTTAGTATACGGATGACTGAACGGTTTCTGGACGGACTTTGGAAATGAATACGGTTCATTAGAGGGAACTCATATCGAAGGCTCCTACATTTCTAAATCACTTCATTATGATTTTCTAATTATATGTTCAATCAATAGAGAGCAGAGGGAAAATGAAAAGCCTAATCTGATGAGGTAATGGCTCACATCCGAGGGGAAGTGGGGAATGTTGAGTACTTTTAATTCAGATGCATTCAAACTTTTTATGATAAGAATGAACCCATTCATCTTTTCATTGTCATATTTGGAGGAGATGCATCAAAAGACTTTCAAAAATGCTGCACGGTGGAGCAGGATTGTCAGTGAACGACTATTGTTGGTTTTGTAGTAAAATATTGTGAATCCAGGCAGTTATTAGCAATTCTGAAGTCATCTTGGTCGTTTTCTTCTTCTTCTTTTTTTTGCTACCTTGTCTGCACATACATTAATGGTTAATACCATTCAATTCAATTTTCAATTCAATTTTATTTATATAGTGTCTAATACAACAGAGTTGTCTCTAGACGCTTTCCAGAGACCCATACCCAGAACATGACCCCCGAGCAGTTATTACATAAACAATGGCAGGTAAAAACTCCCCTAGTGGGAGAAAAACCTTAAGCCAAACAGTGGCAAGAAAAACTCCCCTTTAGGAGGAAGAAACCTTGAGCAGGACTGGGCTCATAAGGGGGGACCCTCCTGCCGAGGGCCAGACTGGTGGGTCAGGGACGGCAACAGCACAGCAGGCAGGTGGAAGCAGCAACGGGATGACCAGGGGTGGGGACCGCAGGCCAGCACGCAGCTCCCGAAGCTCCGGTCCAATCATCAAGTCCCAGGTTGGGGTGCAGGGTCGGGGAAGGGTTGAAGGGAAGGGGTCAGGGAAAGACTTGTGCTCCGTAATGCAAGCTACAAGCCACCCACGACCACCTGCAGGTTCCGGTGTCCGGCAAAGGATGCT